>NC_086240.1:3065000-3167500 GCF_036321145.2 Pelmatolapia mariae | reverse complement strand
GTTTGTACCACTGCTGTATAAACAATGAAAGGTGGTGGATTGGCCAGATGCTGGCATAAAAATAACTCAGTTGTTTGGTAGTGGCTGTGGCGGAGCTTCCACTGAGGCCAGCAGGTGGATGAAGGAAAGGTGAAGCAGGAGGAGGAGAGACCCGAGGCGGACGCCGGTGTTCCAGATTAACTGGCGTCACAGATTAACTGGATTTGGTGGAACAGATGTGCCACCCTAGAGGGTAGCAGTTTCTATACAGCTGAGGGGGGTGCTATGATGTTACTGATAGTGAACTTTATTTTATTCATAAGGTTAGTTAATAGAGTTGCCAACCGTCCTGTATTAAACGGAATCGTCCCGTGCTCAGAGAAAATATTACGCGTTTCATATTGAGCTGAAAAGGACCACAGTTTGTCCCGTATGTAGTGAAGTAGATTTTGGGGTAGGATTTTACGTGATGTCCACGAATGCAGCACTAATATCCACACCTTCCCAGCTGATAATTGGAGGCCCTATAAGAAACAACTGCACTTCAGTACCACACTGAGGCATTTGGCAGGCTTTTTCCATTCATGGTGGCCAAGAGCATTACATGGTTAAGCATTGCAGAGAGGTTTGCTTTCTTCATGAAAGCCGCTCATTTTAGTATTGCCCTTTAGAGAGTGGTAAGTGGGACTCTTGCGTTAGTTATAATGTGGCATATGGTAGGGTGGACCTTGAAGACTGTTTCCCTTTTTTGTTACAGGATTGTGCCATACTGCTGCTGTCTTGTTTTGTTGTGTTTTGTTGTGGCCTGTTGTCATCTTACAAACATTTATGGACTGGCCTTGATGGGACTCGTGGTTTTATGGTCTTTTACTCGGAATTGGTTGATATATTTTAATCTTGCTTTTATAAAGAACTGTATCTTAGGGTGCATTTGTTTTATTAATATCTCTTTTACTCATTTGTTTAATGTTTTATGCTTTGTTGTTTTGTTGCTTTACAGGTAGTGTGGCAACTTGTTGAGGGCCTATTCACATGAGGTGGAATCCCCCCCCTCCCCCTCCCCCCCACACAAACACACACGAATAGAAAGTCACTTTAACACATTTAAAAGTAAATGCCTGTATCAAAACCTGAATATATACAGTCCATAGATGTTTAAGTTTAATTGATCAGTTATGAAAATAAAAAATGTGTTTTTTTTGTTTTTTTTTTCCTCTTACATAAACAACACTAAATGACCGGATGTGGACAGATCACATCACATGTGAGGTTTGGAGACATTTCTCAGCTTTTCTGCTTTGCACAGATTCTGAAATGTGTGATGCATTCAAGTGGCAACATTGTGCTGCCAGCAGCACGTACAGTATCTGTAGGCATTTTCTCTTCTGATAAGTCTAATAAAAACAGTCATGCAAAGACAACTACTTCTGAACGGTTGAACTGAGTGATAAATAAATTACAATATTGATTTATATTCAGTAATATTATCTTATTTGCATGTAAACTGGTATGTTATTCATTTGTGTTATTTTTTTATTTTGCATGTAGTTTCACCCCACTTTCTTTTCTTTATATACTTTATTGAGTGAAGTCACTGAAGGACTGCATGTGTTTCTCTCTCTCACACACACCCCTGGATATTTGCTGTGTTGAGTTTGTATATAGTAAGAAAAATGGTTTTCACTGAAGCTCCATCTTCAAGTCTCACAGGATGGTGTATGGAGGTGGTGTTGACATTTTTTGCAAGTATGGCCTGAATCAGTCTCTACAATCATGTTTAAACAGGTCGAGTGTTTCAATTTCTTACAATAAATAAACAGGTTGACATTCAGATATTCACCATGTAAAAGGACATTAAATCTTGAGAACCGTTTGCAACTTATTTACAGAATAGATATTGAAAAGTAATCAGTAAATTCACTTTTAGCAAATTTTTATTATTATTGCAAAAAACACTTTTTAATGAAACATTTTGTTTTCGTGTTTTCACTCTATACTGTTTCACCTGTAATTCACAAGTGATTTATTGTTCACAAATCTGAACACAAATACGATTCTGTTTTAAATTAAGTTGTGTGTGATGTACTTTTCACCATGAAGGTTTGTTTTTTGTTGTCGTCAGTAATGCCATTAACACAAATAAAATCTGATTTAGAGACATTTTCAATTTATTTTAACTTTACTTAAAATTTTGACGTCCAGAATTATTAAGTTAATGTTATAGGCACTAAAAGTCCTGTGGTAGTGATGAAAAAGTAATGACAGAGCTACATTAAAGTAAAGAGAATATTAAAGTCAGTGCTCATCCAAAAGAAATTAAAAAAAAATCCCAAACACTTATATTTTCATTATTGTAATAAAAAAATTAATTTATAATATCAAATTCACATTACTGCTTTTAGTATACGTTTTTCGTTTGCATTAGTAAAGAGTAACCTATTTTTCTTCTAAGGTTTACTACCACTTATGCGATGTTGCCTTATTTTCTGTAATCCCTGTGACTCAAAGTGCACAACACTCCACTCTTTGGTCTGAGTGTGCCAGCATCCAGGATGTCAAAGGTCTGTCCCGGGACAAGAGTGAAGTCAAACCTCTGGAGCAGTTTGGCCATCACCACTTTAGCCTCCATCTAAAAAACACAGCAGCACCCACAGAGATGAGTCAGTGTGTGTAAAGGTGAGTGGGTCTTCATGTTGACTTATACTGTCATCCTCACCTGAGCAAAGTTCTGTCCCAGACACGAGCGAGGACCGAGGGCAAAGGGGTAGTAGCAGTAATAAGGCCTTGTTGAACAGACAAGAGACAGCCTCAGTTACTGTGAACTATTTAACTGATTTAGTCTGAGATAATAAAGTGTGTGCAAACATGAAACGTAATAACGTCAGCATGGTGACACAGTGTGTTCCTTACTTGGGAGCATCTGGGTGAAATCTGTCTGGATCAAATCTCAGTGGATCCTTGAAGAATCTCTCCAGTCTCCCACTCACATAGGTGCTGAACTAAATATGAGAAGATTTAATTTCACATTTTAATCATAAATTTATTTGTACTTGCTTGAATAGGACCTCATTTTTTATGTTTTTCTGACAGCTATGTGACAGTTTTGTTTATACATACACTACCAGTCAAAGGTTTGGACACTTTTCTTATTTACTGTTTTTTCTTTTTTTTCATGAGTATTTACATTGCAGATTTTCACTGAACGCATTAAAACTTTGAATCAACTCATATAGCATTATGTAGTAAACAAAAAAAATGTGAAAGAACTCAAAACATGTTTTATATTTTAGACTCTTCCAAATAGCCACCCTTTGCACTCTTGGCATTCTCTCGATGAGCTTTACGAGGTCATCACCTGAAATGTTTTTCCAACAGTCTTGAAGGAGTTCCCAGAGATGCTGAGCACTTGTTGACTCTCTTGCCTTCACTCTGCAGTCCATCTCATCCCAAACCATCTCGATTGGTCAGATGACTGTGGAGGCCAGGCCATCTGGTGCAGCCCTCCATCACTCTCCTTCTTGGTCAAATAGCCCTTACACAGCCTGGAGGTGTGTTTGGGGTCATTGTTCTGTTGAAAAATAAATGATGGTCCAACTAAACACAAACTGGATGGGATGGCATGGCACTGCAGGATGCTGTGTTAGCCATGCTGGTTCAGTGTGCCTTCAATTTAGAATACTAAATTGAGACTCTTGGTCTTCCATTCCTGTTGCGCTCCTCATGTGAGCCAGTTTCATTGTAGCGCTTGATGGTTTCTGTGAATGCACTTGGGGACACATTCAAAGTTTTAGCAGTTTTCCGGACTGACTGACCTTCAGTTCTTAAAATAATGAAGGGCTGTCGTGTTTTCTTTACTTAGGTGATTTGTTCCTGCCATAATATGAATTCTAACAGGTGACTACATCATGAAGCTCATTGAGAGAAGGCCAAGAGTTTACAGCGCTGTCAACAAGGTTAATGGTGGCTACTTTCAGGAATCTGTAAAACATATTTAAAGTTATTTATCTTTTTTTCTTTTCTACATAACTCCATATATCTTGTTTCATATATTTGATATCTTCAGAATGTATTTATCATTTAGAGCTGGACTGAAATGACTCACAACAACGCTAAATCCCCCGGGTATGTGGATACCATCAATCACCATGTCTTCAGCAACATCACGAGATGTGCCCGGGGCTGTGGGGTAAATTCTCAGAGTCTCTTTTAGCACCTGAAGGAAGATTACAATGAGTGGTGCACACTTTGGGTGAGTTATTAAAATAAAGAAAGAAATAAATGTACCGCATGTACCTGTGACAGGTAGACCAGCTCTCCTAAGTCATCATAGCTTATGTCACGTTTCATCCCAATGACATCATCGACCTCTTTCTTCGCTCTAAGAAATAAAAATATAATTTAGAAAACCAAAATTCACTCTATATATTACACAGTTATAAGAACTGCAGAAATATTACCTAAATCATCTTTAGAGGTTAACACAGGTCGTATGAGTAAATACGTAGACACCAATTAAATAGATGATAAAAATCATTTTATTATAGAGAAAAATGTACATCTATATAAATGTCTGTGGGCTTCAGATTTATATAATCTCGGGATTGGGAATATTTTTGATGTTTGATATTTGGATTGATCAAATTAGAAGAAGATGTTTTCACACAACGGGTTGACAATCAGATCTGAGGGACACACTGATTGTAAGAACTGGGATCAGACTGACTGTACAACAAGTGTGTCACGGCAAGAAGATTTCTGAAGATCTCACAGACTTTTGTTTAAGTCCTCTTTACTTGTAGGACCTTGTAGGTTCAGTCAGATCATGTTTCAGGTTATATTCATGCAAAAATATAGAAAATTGTAAATAGAAAGTGTAAATTGTCGAGTTCTGTGTGACTTCTTACTTCTCCAGTATTTCAGGATGTCTTCCAAGCTCCATGATGCAAAAAGCCAGTTGATTGGCTGTTGTTTCTTGGCCTAAAATGTTACCAGTTTGTCAATAATGTGTGATGTAACAAAAATAGATCATACGTTTCTTTTTCTTGATTACTATTTTATTCATTTGCAAATGTTATCGTCCTGGTCCTGAGGCTCAAAGAGAGAAACTCTTGTCTAAATTACAGGCATTTTCACTATGTCCTTCACTACAAGTGAAAAACCTGGGTGTTATTTTTGACTCTGAGCTTGGTTTTATCCCTCATATTAAACACGTAACCAAAATTGGATTTTATCATCTAAAAAATATAGCCAGAGTCCGCCCTATTCTCTCTCGGGCCAACACGGAGATGCTGATGCATGCTTTTATTACCAGTCGCATTGATTACTGTAATGCCCTGCTCTCTGGTCTCCCCAAAAAGAATCTTTCACCTTTGCAACTTTTGCAAAACTCTGCAGCTCGTGTGCTGACGAAGACCAGAGGGCGGGCCCACATTACACCAGTTTTACAATCGCTGCATTGGCTCCCCGTGTGTTTCAGGATCGATTTTAAAGTTCTTTTATTGGTTTTTAAATGTCTTAATGGTCTTGGGCCTTCTTATCTTTCAGATCTGCTTTTATCATATGAACCCTCGCGGACCCTGAGGTCCTCTGGTACTGGCCTTTTGATTGTCCCTAAAGTCAGGACACATACTCACGGAGAGGCAGCTTTTCAGTGGTATGGTCCTCGACTGTGGAACAGCCTGCCGGAGGAGCTCAGGGCCGCAGAGAACATTCACGTTTTTAAAAACAGGCTCAAGACCCACCTTTTTAATTTAGCTTTTAACTAACCTTTATTTATTTTATGCTTATTTATTCTATCCTATTATTCTATTTATATTATTAATTTAGTTTTTACCTAATATTTATTGATTTTATTCTTATTCATTTTTTATTTTCTTACTCTGTTTATACTTATATTTATATTGTATCCCACTCTTATTTATTTTATCTTTTTATCCTGTTTATATTCTTATTAGGTCATATCTCCAGTGTTTCCTCAGAGGGGGCTCTCTGCACCGGGGCTGTGATCGACCGTGGCTGCTGGGGCTCTGTGGACCCTCTCAGCCTGGTTGGGGGGCTTCTTTGCCTCCCTCCTGCTGCGTGCCCAGCCTCGAGGCTGCGGTCTGTGACCGGCTCCCGGTGCAGACGGCTCCCTGTGATAGTGTTTCCTCACTTGGCTAATGCGTACCCAGCCCAATTTTACTCTTTAAGTGTGTGTGTGTGTGTGTGTGTGTGTGTGGGGGGGGGGGGGGTGGGGGGAGAGAATGTGTGTATCCATGACCGTTTATGTTAATAAGAGTGTGGGGAGTGAGCAGGAGGGTGGGGTGGGCTGCTTTTAACCATGTAAAGCACTTTGTTCTACAGTTTTTTTTTTGTATGAAAAGTGCTTTATAAATAAAGATTGACTGATTGATTGATTGGTCACAAACAAGGTTTGAAAAGAGTATGTGGCGGAGCGTGGTCTGTGGCACGGCTACGGGGAAGGCGGACACACCTGAGTGCCATCAGCTCATAACACCTCAACTGCATTTAAGTCTGAACTGGGTCCTGGGTGAGTTGTTGTTGGTGTGTGTGGATGACAGCTAAAAAAAGCTGCAGCCGAGTTGTAAACAACAGTCGAAATAAAGAAGAAATGCTGAAAAGTGTTGAAATGTGGTCAGGTCCGTCATGAATCTTTTACAGAGTAATAAATATATCTAATTTTTTGGGAACTAGAGCTGTGTGACACAGTGTGTGTGGAGATATTATGCAGCCCCTCTGGATAAGCATATATCAGGATGCTCTACCATTAACATTAAACTGCAGCACACAGCAGCAGGATACAAATTCACAGACAACAGTGGTCATATTGTGTAAAACTGAAAATCAAATGGACCCTTCAGTGCAGTGAGCTTCATCTGACGCTACTATGAAGCTTCCAGCTGCATTTCACACATCAAAGCTGAAACAACAGAGACTCACCTGCAATGAAGAATGTCACAAAGTTGTCCAGCATAAATTCTTCATCTTCTTCAGTCATGTTTTCCTCTGAAATGAGAAGAGAATGGACAGATACACTGATATTTAACTTCTCCTGGTTTCTATGTCTGTGAAGGTTCTCAGTCATCCAGGTCATCGTAGTCAAAGGAGTTTCCAAAGAAAAGCGTCTGGACTTCTTTAAGTTGCTTGAAGACGTTTCACCTCTCATCCGAGAAGCTTCTTCAGTTCTAAGGTCAAATGGCCGAGAGTCCCAGATTTAAACCCAGTGGGAGTATCCCCCCAAAGAGGGACAAAGGACCCCCTGGTGATCCTCTAATCACATGAGCCAAGGTGTGAAAGCGGGTGAGGGACCTAATCAGCCAGGGTTTCGGGTGAGCTCATTGTGAAACCTGGCCCCACCTTGTCATGTGAATTCCTGAGGTCAGATGGCCCAGGATGTGAGTGGGCATTAAGGCGTCTGGGGAGGGAACTCAAAACTGGATTATAGATGGCAGACAGTTGGTGTCGTAAACCACCGCCTCTGTTCAAAGATGGTCGCTCACAGTGGACATAAATGGCTTCTTTCACTCCTCTTTCAAACCATCTGTCCTCTCTGTCCAAAATGTGAACATTGGCATCCTCGAAAGAGTGACCTTTATCCTTAAGATGCAGATGGACTGCTGAGTCTTGTCCTGTGGAGGTGGCTCTTCTATGTTGTGCCATGCGCTTGTGAAGTGGCTGTTTGGTCTCTCCAATGTAGAGGTCTGGGCATTCCTCGCTGCACTGTACAGCATACACCACGTTGTTAAGTCTGTGTTTTGGAGTTTTGTCTTTCGGGTGAACCAGTTTCTGTCTGAGTGTGTTGCTGGGTCTGAAGTACACTGGGATGTCGTGCTTGGAGAAAACTCTCCTGAGTTTCTCTGATACACCGGCTACATAGGGGATGACAACGTTGTTGCGTCTGTCCTTCTTATCCTCCCTCGCTGGTGTCTGATCTTCTTTTCTGTGCCTCTTTGCTGACTTTATGAACGCCCAGTTAGGATAATCACATGTTTTGAGTGCTTCCTTTACGTGTGTGTGTTCCTTCTTTTTTCCCTCAGGCTTAGAGGGAACATGTTCTGCGCGGTGGTGTAGGGTCCTGATTACTCCAAGTTTGTGTTCCAGAGGGTGATGGGAGTCAAAGAGGAGGTACTGGTCCGTGTGTGTGGGCTTCCGGTAAACTTCGATGTTGAGGTTGCCATTCTCTTCAATGTGCACAGCGCAGTCCAGGAAAGGCAAACAGTTATCCTTTGTGTCTTCCCTGGTGAACTTGATGTTTTTATCCACAGCGTTAATGTGCGCAGTGAAGGAGTCCACTTCTTGTGTCTTGATTTTGACCCAGGTGTCATCTACATATCTGTACCAGTGGCTGGGTACTCTCCCTTTGAAAGAGCCAAGAGCCTTCCTCTCCACTTCCTCCATGTAAAGGTTGGCTACAATAGGTGACACGCGCACCTTCACAAACTCATGGCACAACATAGAAGAGCCACCTCCACAGGACAAGACTCAGCAGTCCATCTGCATCTTAAGGATAAAGGTCACTCTTTTGAGGATGCCAATGTTCTCATTTTGGACAGAGAGGACAGATGGTTTGAAAGAGGAGTGAAAGAGGCCATCTATGTCCACTGTGAGCGACCATCTTTGAACAGAGGCGGTGGTTTACGACACCAACTGTCTGCCATCTATAATCCAGTTTTGAGTTCCCTCCCCAGACGCCTTAATGCCCACTCACATCCTGGGCCATCTGACCTCAGGAATTCACATGACAAGGTGGGGCCAGGTTTCACAATGAGCTCACCCGAAACCCTGGCTGATTAGGTCCCACACCCGCTTTCACACCTTGGCTCATGTGATTAGAGGATCATCAGGGGGTCCTTTGTCCCTCTTTGGGGGGATACTCCCACTGGGTTTAAATCTGGGACTCTCGGCCATTTGACCTTAGAACTGAAGAAGCTTCTCGGATGAGAGGTGAAACGTCTTCAAGCAACTTAAAGAAGTCCAGACGCTTTTCTTTGGAAACTCCTTTGACTCCTGGTTTCAACCATTACTTACAAACCACATGCACCATACTGAGAAGGCATCAAAAACTGTGGGTCACATTTTTGTTTCATTCACTTTGTCTCATCACAAAGAAAATAAAATATTGCTCTAGTCTAATGTGAAATTTGGGGACTCCAACCTTGGCTTGCAGTTTTGATAATTTGTGTCAGGATGTCTTTGGGGACCTCGTCACCGTTTTGCATGGCGGTCTTTCTCTCACTGATCCATTTCACTCCAGTTGTACGGAGCAGGCGGCACGCTTCCCTCACCTCATTAACGTATCGTCTGTTCTTTGGATTGTACTGGAATGGCAGACTGAAGGGTTTAGCATGTCATTCTGATAACAATGTTCCTGGCAGACATACTGCATAACAACAAACGCTGAAGTAATACCTCAAAAAATATGTCTCTAACATAGGTAACCATTCCTTTCAGACATGTCTCAATGGCTTTAGGGAAAGGTGAACTATTGTTCAAGAGGTCCATGTCCACCCCAAAGGCAACCTGAAATATTAAGACATGGATGGACCTGCACTCACACTTAAAACATGCTTAGAAACTGGATAAAAACAAATAGAAAAATAAAAGCTTGTGCCTTCATCGGAATTAAGAAAAAACAGACAAACATGTTGCATCTGTAAAACTGACTATGATACCTTACTAATAACATCCAGGGTGACACAGTTGACAAGATGGAGCATATTAGCTTCTGTTTTACTGTCAGCAAGCTCTGCAAGTTTATCCATCAGTTTCTCTGCCCTCTCATTAAAGGTTCCCATTAGACCTCTCAGATACCTGGAAGTAATGATAGCTTTAGATGGAGAAGTAGCACATCCAGGACATCCCAACAAACTATCACAGAAATTCATTATAGGATAATGTTGTACAGAAGAAAAAGTGAAATGTTTCCAACCCTGGATGAGTGGTTAATCACACAGACTGTTGTGTCTTTTTGTGGTAACTGTGAAACTCACAGGCTGCTGAACGCAGGGTCCATGATACGTCGCTGTTTGTACCACTGCTCATGATCCCGTGCTGTTACCAGCCCATTTCCAAAGAACCTGAAAAATATATTGAGAAAATTAATTAAAAATAGCAAAATATTATTGCAACAAAAATAATTTTCACTCTGTATAGTCAGGAGTTCAACACATTACATTGTCACAAAGCAGGTTTTATTATTATCATAGTTAAATTGCTGCTAGCATAGCTACACAGCATGTTAAGTTACTGCTGAGTTGCATTTAGTTTGAACAATAATGTGTGGATACATAAATACAAACAACTTGTGGTCAGAAGTTTACATATATTCATCAGGGGCATGAATGTCAAGATCATGTTTTAATGATTTCTTTGAACGTTTCCTTCTCTGGGGTGGAAGATTGTACAGGATACAACTGGCTTCAAATATCTACATACACTCCCACTCCAGCTGAAAACACTACGTCCAGATGAACAGAATCAACTTTCTCGTACACTGTAGAAACTTCCCCATGAATTATATCATTTATGAGTGGATGTATATTTTTGCCCCTTTGCAGATTCAAGAAATTCCTAAATAAATACTAACTTGTGCACTCAATTCCTATTTTTTAAAGTCAGCAGAGAGGTATGCTGTACAATCATTCCACCCTGGAAAAAGAACAGTTTAAAGAAATAATTAAAAGCCCAAAATTACCATGACATTCATGCCCATGATGACTGAATGTAAGTCTGACCACAACTAAACTAATCAGATAATGTGATACATCACCTTTGACCAAACAGGTAGAAGAGTCTTTTATAGGCAAACTTCTGTTTGGGGTACTTTGGGGACATCAGGATTTCCTGAAACCAGAAACAAAATGACACAAAAGTTTGACAAAGAAGAAGAGGGCTTTAAATGTGAACACACACACAGACACACACGTTGTGTTTCCATCACTTTTGGGGACATTACATTAACTTACATTCATTTCCTGGAGACTTATCCTGACTCTAACCATCACAAGTCCCTGCCTGAACCTTACCCTAACCCTGACTCAAGCCTTCACCCTAAAATTGATGATTTACCTTGCAATTTGTCCCCATAAAGTAGGCGAGACCTCACAATGTGAGTGTGTAAACAAATTTGTGTCCCTACAACAATAAGTAATACACGACCACACACACACACACACACACACACACCCACAGAGCAAAACTGGTATGGCCCGGATCAGGCCCACACAATGTGCTTACACATGGCCCACATACCGCAAAGAATGACGGCCCTTTGGTGGCCCAGACCTCGTTTGCCAGAGGTGGCCCACACATGGGCCAGCACAAGGCCAGTTTCAGACACACTGGTGGTCCTGTGCTGGCCCATGTGTGGATTACCTCTGGCAAACCTGATCTGGGCCACCAAAGGGCCGTCATTCACTGCGGTATGTGGGCCATCTGTAGGTGGTGTGCAGCCAGGGGTCAGTTGTAGACACACTGCTGGCCCTGTGCTGGCCCAGAACAGTTTCAGCTCTGGCCACAGATGTCAGCCTAATGTGTACCTTAATAACAACATGTAATAACAACATGTGCCAGAACATGCAAAACAGAACAAAAGTAACATGCCGAAACTCTGTTCAGACAATGAACAGACTGATTCTTATATAATGCTTTTCTACTCTCCCAGATTACTCAAAGTGTTCTATACAACATGCCACATTCACCCACTTTTGCTTAACTGAGTGCTTCCTAACTACATTCATACACATTCACACTCTTGACATGCAGACTGGAGGAGCCAGGGATCAAACCACTAACCTTCCGATCAGTTCGTAACCTGCTCTACCACCTGAGATATGGCATGCCATCGCATAAACAGTGGCGTCATTGCCAGACCTGGCACACATCTGGTTGACATACACTCTGCCAAAACACCAGTCAGTCAGAAGTGCCAGCTTGATGCCAGATCTGGGCCAGACCTGTTTTCTGTAGGCCTGAGCCACATAAACCAAGCCACAATCAAGCCAGATATGGCATGCCATCACATAGACAGTGCCATCTATGCCAGGCCTGGCCCTTATCTGGATGACATACGTCTTATCATGCCAGAAGTCAGCCAGCAGTGCCGACTTGATAGCAGATCCTGGCCAGACCTGCTTGCTATGTGGGCACTAACACACACACAGACACAGTTACTTTACCAACTGACCCCTGAGCTCCCAAGTGTCCAAACCTCATTCAGGGATCCACTCCTCTACTTCAATGTCACTCCCTGAAAGCTCACTGTCCTCACTTTCTGAGGACAGAAAGGCCACATTCCCTTGGTTTCCTTCCATAAAACGTATTTACATCCATGTCCTGTAATTATGAGTAGATTGTAAAGTAAAAAACATTGACTATGATCATATAAATGCACACAAACACATCTCTACACACATATGCAAATACATTATATTGCCTGAAAAAAATTGGGCTAACTGTGCAGTGTTGCCTTGAGGCAACAAATGAAAATTAACAGTTTTACTGTATAAATAAATTTTAAAAAGTAGAACAAACAATCAAATATGCTTCTTAACATATTCATGCACATACAAGTATTTTTTAAAATACATTTATTTCACTATAAACATGTAAAATAGTGATCTTTATCTTCCCTCCTAATGGAGATGTCTCTCATGTAGTGCAGCTTGCAGAAAGGGGTCCTCCCCCCCCTCCAAAATGAAAGTCACACCACCTTCGACTCATCATTTTATTGGAAAGAGATGTGCCTGGTAGCATTATTTGAAAAAAAAGTGCTTTTGTTTTTTGAAGGGCCAGTGTAAGGCATGAAAATGTGGTTTGTTGCCTCAGGGCAACGCTATGCTGTAGAGGGATAAATGTGAGTAAGTCCCAAAAAGGCCAGTAGCTGCACTGTTTATTAGCAGGGACCTCTGCCAACAGGAATCATGGGTGCACTTTCACACACAACAGGTTTGTTGCACTGTAGTCATTTTAAACTGAAACAGCAGAGATACACAGGTACTGCTAATCACAATAATTCACAGATTTACAGAAATAGACCCTTTATTAATGACACCAGTGTACTGATGTGAAAACAGTCAAGTAACAAGTGTTTACCTTGGTGGCCTCTGGACAGTACGTACACAGTGAAACGGAGTGAAGCACATTTATCCTGTAAACAGGTCCATACTTCTCGGCCCTGCAGGTGACATCTTAATTAAAACTTTTAAAGGCGCATGATATTAATAACGAGATTCTGTAAGTAGTGTAATGCAATGTATTTGTTATATAGGTAGAAATTAACAGGCAATTAGCGGCAAAATATGCTGTGAAAAAGGAAACTGCATTCAGTTCAATACGGCCAGGCTAGCTAGCATTGGCTGGCAGCAGTCCCAAACACTGACCTACATATTGTGCTAGCTTAACTATTTGACGTGGTTTCTTTCCGCATAAAAACATTGTTTTAAACTCACCACTCCAGAAATTTGTCGTGTATAATTCCGTCATTTTTCATCGCCTTCAACATCGTTGGTAAGTGTCCAAAGAAAAAACTGAGGAGGAAACAGCGAGTTACTCTCAAGTAATGTCCGCATAACTGCTTCAGCCGACGACTTTTCCTACCTGTCCCTCGGCGGCCCGGGGATGTGGTCATACTTCATATGAATGTATTTAATGTACAAGCAGTAGCCAAGAAACGCAATGACGAGCAGAAAGAAGAGAAACGTAAGTGCCCGAGCAGCCAGGCTCAGAAGCAGGCTGGAAAGTGCCATCCTGGAAAATGTCCCGGAGACGTCCGTGTTAAAGGTGTGTAACAAGTGACAGTTTGCTGCCTTCTGCCGTGTGATTGGCTCAGGAGCTTTAAGAGGTAGTGGGTGTGTGGGGGGAGGTCAGTGTTCTTCTGTGGGAAGTTCCAGACTCTGGTGCAAGTGGGTATATTGTTCGGTGTGAGACTTTTGCCGTTGTGTTTGGATACTTTATTATGGTAGGTGCCCGTTTTTAATGCGTGCTGCTGGACTTTTTAGTGTGAACACGAGTTTTAATGGAGGAATCAATCAAGCTCTAGATCGACTGCGCGCGGGGAAATCGATCAATATTGTAGGTATATTGGATATTTGTTTTAGAGCTGTCATTGTTTAATAAAGCTTATGTTTTATTGGGTAATATTTTAAACGATAATCTTGTTCGTGTTTTGCAGCTGTTGTTGTGCTGCCTCTGCTCTAAAAGTCAGATTTTTGTGCAGGAGCTCAGCGCCCCCATGTGTACACTGTTGGTAACTGCATTAAGAGAGCAAATTGGGTATATAAGAAATCACTACACCGCAAATACAAATAAAATCACACTGACAAATATTAAAGTTTCAGTTTTATTTTCATTTACATAAAACCTGTGATTAAATTAGTGTTTCAGACACTAAAGCTTCTGTGGTTCAATGGCTATGAAAAAGCAACTATATAATAAAAAATTAAAAATATGGCATCACCCTAGAGACCAGCGCCCCTCAAAAATGTTTCTATATATTCACTATTGTAATGGGTGGCTCTGAAGTGTAGTAGTTAACACATTTGCCTAATAAGCAAAAGATCTGGTCATTCGCACAGACACACGACTCCTTTTGATGTTGCATCAGAAAGGATTTCTTCCTCTTCTGTTTCCTGCTTCCTTTAGTAGTTTCCAGATCATCTGCCTCCACCTCATTCCATCCCTCGGATCCTCTTCTGTCAGACCACCTCTACCAGTCATAGTCCCTACATTTTAAGTTCCTACTCTCACCTCCACACTCCTACCTTCTCTCTCTCTCTCTGCCTCCAAACATGCCTTCCCCTTTTCCTCTTCCTTTGTCTTCAGCCAACAGTAGCACAGTTTCTACAGACTCCCTGTTGGCCAACAAGTAGTTTTATATTCATTATTGTAATAAATAAAAAACATGACATAACTTCATATGAATATGCTATTTAAATCATACCATTATTGTTTTCATTACAAGGTTTTCTTCTTCTTTTTTAAGTAACAGTTTAGGATATGAATAAAAGCCCAATTTTACTCTATAGACTACTATGACCTCTTCTAATGTATTGGTGCTTTATGGCCATTTATTCTTTTTATTCCCTGTGACTGAAAGAGCAAATTACTCCACTCTTAGGTCTGAGCATTCCAGCATCCAGGATGTCAAAGGTCTGTCCCGGGACAAGAGTGAAGTCAAACCTCTGGAGCAGTTTGGCCATCACCACTTTAGCCTCCATCTAAAAAACACAAAAGCACCCACAGAGATGAGTCTGTGTGTGTAAAGGTGAGTGGGTCTTCATGTTGACTTATGTTGTCATCATCACCTGAGCAAAGTTCTGTCCCAGACACGAGCGAGGACCGAGGGCAAAGGGGTAGTAGCAGTAACTGGTGTACAAACACTAGACTAAAACATGTCAGCATAGTGAAACAGTGTGTTCCATACTTGGGAGCATCTGGGTGAAATCTGTCTGGATCAAATCTCAGTGGATCCTTGAAGAATCTCTCCAGTCTCCCACTCACATAGGAGCTGAACTAAACATCATCAGAAGGAAGCACAACCTCCAACTTATTTTGTAACATTTCACAAATCCATCCAACTACCCATCTACTTTGTTAACCACTTATCCAATTCAGTATCACAGGCTGCTGGAGACACATGAAATAACAGAGACTCACCGGCAATGAAGAATGTCACGAAATTGTCCCCCCCATTGAAAGGGGGGCAATAATAATAATGATAATAATAATAATAATAAATATTCTTATAAAGCACACTTAAAAACCAAGGGTATGCCAAGGTGCTTAACAAGTAACATAGAGAATAAAAGGAAGATAATAGAAATAGGACCAAAGCAAGTACTAGGTATGCAAGCACACTGTAAAATCTAATATTGTGTTTAATTAAAAATATTAAGTAGGGTGAACTCATTTTTTATCAATTTGTTATTAGAACTCAATTTAAGTAAGTTACCAGTACTTTTTATGCAAAAAACACCAATCAGCTCAATTTATTTGAGTTGTCTTAACTTAGAAAAATTAAGTAAGCTGGAAATTTTGCCTCTCAGTGCGGAAGGATGAAACGATGTGTTTTGAAAATGCCACGTCACTACTGTCCTCCTCCCTAGCACCGATCAGTCTGCATGTTCATGGTGCCAGCATTTTTTTTTTCTGGAATATGTTGAGCAAACCTGGAGGAGCTTCAGCTGAAGATATTATTGTTGTCATTGCTGTGGATCTTTACCTGATACACTGACTTGGTGAGTAAATGTTTACTCTTGTTCAAACTGATTTTATGGCTTCTCTTAGTTTAGCACCAGGTTTATAATCTTGCTAGCTAGTTAGTGTTAGCCTAGCGTTGCTGCTGCCGCTGGGCTCATGTTACTTAAAATGAACACCACAGCCTTAAAAACCTTATATAAAAATATGTCTGTGAAATTTTCTGTTGATTGTTTAAAATAAAAAAAGTGAGATAAGAGCCCAGACAAAATTTTTCAGGAGGTGCAGGTGTTAGGGGTGGGGTGTGGGGGGTATTTTCAATCCGTAGCCCTAACTATATATATCATGTTTAACCTGAGTAGCAAAACACTTCAGGGGGGTTGAAAACGATATGCCAGGAGTTAGCTGTGCTCGCCGGCTCTATCGAGCCTTGACCTCCCGGCCAGCTATCGCGCTGGTGGATAACAGAGCTCTCCGAAAACGTCGAAGCACTTTTGCAAATATGTGATATTTTAATACATTTGTTTTTTCGTTTAGTTGAACTTGAAATGTTTGTCAGCAGGTAAACAATTAGTATTGTACAGTCAGAAATATCAAGTTATTCTTAATACTGCATACTTGCAATGAATAAGTTGTCCTAACAGTCATCTTAAGTAAGCTTTACTTAGTTTTTTTTTTTTTTGAGGTAACGAGTTTGCATATTTTGAGTTCTAGAAACTAAATAGGTTTTTACTCTGTACTCAAAGTAAATAACTTGCCTTAACTTAGTTATCTTAAGTAAATTTTACTCAATTTTTTTGAGGCAACGAGTTTGCAAAGTTTTTTGAGTTCTGGGAACTAATGAGGCTGTACAGTGTACTCAAAATGGGTAAGTTGCCCTGGCTTAATCATCTTAAGTAAAACTTTACTCAATTTTTTTGAGGCAACGAGTTTGCATAGTTTTTTGAGTTCTGTGAACTAATTAGATTTTACAGTGCAGGTAGCTGTCACTGATACATAGGAAAGCAACAGATACAGAACAAACAAGGAATTAAATGAGCATAAAAGTGCATAATATAAAATCATAAAAGAAATAATAACTGGAGGGAAAGGCAAGATTGAATAAGTGGGTTTTTAGTTGTGATTTAAACAGTGCAGCAGAATCAGATGCTCGGACATCAAGAGGAAGGGTATTCCACAGTACCGGGGCAGCCAGAGCAAACGCACGGTCACCCCGGGACTTCAGCTGAGATCTAGGTTGCGTCAGAAGTAGTTGAGTGGCAGATCTAAGTGTTCTAGCAGGATTATGTGGTTTGAAAATTTCACTAAGATAACTCGGCGCTAATTTATTAATAGTTTTGAATGTAAGGAGTAATATTTTAAATTGAATACGGTACTTTATGGGCAGCCAGTGCAAGCTAGCTAGAACAGGAGTAATAGGGCAAAATTTCCTGGTACCAGTCAAGAGGCGGGCTGCTGCATTTTGGACTGTTTGCAGTCTAAGAAGAAGAGAAGAGGGAAGACCGTAGTACAAGGAATGACAATAATCCAACCTGGAGGTCACAAAAGCGTGAATAAGCTTCTCCAGGTCCTCATGTGGAACATAATGCCTAGCCTTAGAGATAAGGCGCAGTTGGTGGAAGCTAGATCTCACGACAGCAGACACTTGCTTATTGAGATTGAGCGAGCTATCCAGCAGTACACCCAAGTTACTGACATAGTCACAGGAAGAGCTAGCAAAGGAACCCAGGGCAGCACAAAGTTGGGCACGAGGGATTTTACTGTTGAACACCACAATCTCAGTCTTCTTATCGTTTAAAACGAGAGAATTACTCAGGAACCATTCTTTGACCTCCCACATGCATTCTTGAAAGTAGTGCAGGGACACAGCAAGGTCGTCAGTAAGTTCAAAATAGATCTGTATGTCATCGGCGTAACAGTGGAAGGGGATATTGTATTTTTCAAAGATTGCGCCTAGAGGGAGCAAATACAATGAGAAAAGAATAGGGCCTAAAACTGATCCTTGAGGTACACCGCAACAGACCGGTGCAGAGGAAGAGGAGAAGGTGCCCAAGTTAACCGAAAAGGACCTATCAGCGAGGTATGATTTAAACCAGTCGAGGGCAGTGCCTCTAATACCCACAGTGTGCTCAAGTCTTAATAATAAGATGTTATGGTCCACCATATCAAAAGCCGAAGAGAGGTCCAGTAAAACTAGGACCATAGAGCGTCCAGTATCAGTAATTACAAGAATATCATTAAGAACTCTAACCAACGCCGTTTCAGTACTATGCAATGGCTTAAAAGCAGATTGAAATTTCTCAGTAATATTGTTCGTGTCCAAGTACGCCTGGAGCTGGGAGAGAACTAGTTCTTGTCCAAGAACGAAAGCTTAGAGATCTGTCTGTAGTTTAAAAGGTCATAACAGTCAGTTTCTTTTTTTTAAGAATCGGGTGGACTACAGCATGCTTAAAAGCCAAAGGAACACAGCCTGAGAGCAAGGAAAAGTTCATAAGAAATGGGATACTAGGTCCAATTACATCAAAACAGTCCTTAGCTATACGAGATGGAAGAATGTCAAGCACAGTATTGGTGTTATTCATTTGATCAACTAGCCGCTTAAGAGACAAAAGTGACACAGGCTCAAACTGGTGGAAAGTTGAAATGCACTCAGGAATGGGGAGAGGACATAAAACAGGGGGAAGGGAGGACTTAAGAGATGTGATCTTATCTAAAAAGTGAATTTGAAATTGCTCACAAAGAGCCTGAGAATAAATTAAAGGCATGTCCGGGCAAGGGTTAACCACAGAGTTAAAAATTTTAAATAAGGTGTGGGGGTTATGGCCATTGGCCAGGATGATTTTGGATAAGAAAGACGCTTTGGCCATTTTAGCAGCACTTTGGAAATACTTTTCTTTCTTATTCTCATTTAAAATGTAAGATTCAGATAATTATTTATTAAAAACTAGACAAAGTTTGTATCTGATATAAAATCTATAGAAATCATACATATACCAACAAGACAGTGTACATCACTGTCACAACAGCATTTGTTTTCATACAAAGAGTTTATGGCTTTTCCTATAATACCTGGTGGGCCGGTCTCTAGTCAAAATGCCCGGGCTGAATATTTTTTTATTTTTATTTTTTTTTTGTAGCAGTCCAGCCCTGGCCACGACACGTAGTGGATTAATCTGAAAAGGTGCATTAAATAAAGAAATGGTCGGCCAGCAGTGCACATCGCAAATTAGCTCACATAGACATAGTTGTGCCGCTTCTTAATGACGGTATCTTAACAACCCCAGTTTTTTTTTTTCAAGCGATGTTGAAATTTCCACATTCCGAAACTTCAAATGCTTCAGGAGCTGTCCGCTCAGCACAGCATCAGCACCACAGAAATACACAGATACATCCGTAGACTCGAGACAGAATTCAAAATGGGTTTTCGGGACTTTCAGGTGTATGGACCAATGCTTTCTTTTCTGATCAAACCAGAAAGCTTTAATGAACAGCTGGATTTGTCTCGCATTAACTGGCTGGACACAAAGGACATCGAAATGCAGCGAACTGAACTGAAAAGCTCGACTCTGTGGGGGTCAAAGTTTGCAGAACTACGAACGCAGCTGGAATCCATAACTGTGCGTGTTCATGGAGCTTGCATTTTCACCTGCTGGACATCATTACCTGACAAGTTTACCTGTCTTCAGAACATTGCCGAGGCCTCATTGACAGTATTTGGCTCTACATATCTGTGTGAGCAGATTTTCTCTCACATGAAGAGTGTCGTCAGGTAGCCTCTGAATGCTGGACACTCGGAGACCTGTGTCTCTGAGTGGGAGACCAGAGATCACATTAACATGTGTATCTCTGTATTAACAAACATGCCATATTGGCCCAGTTTATTTTTCTTATCATTGTTGTGAGGAGACCATAAATAGCATTTGCATTTTCTGTTGTACAGTTCATTTGCTGTTATGGATAAAAAGTGTCTTTTTTTGTTTCAAAATAGCTGATAACTATTCGCTGATAGCTGCCAACATCTGCAAACAAATACGATTCTATAAAGTTGTTCTATATAGTGTGTAAATGTTAATATAGAGCGTCATCATCAGAACAGTTGCCGACCCCTGCTCTAGCCCAACTGGTCGAGAAGATACGATAGTGTGAAGCGTACATGGTAAAACCTAAGCGGAGTTGACTTTTCTATGTTCAGACAGCAGCAGCGTGTAGATGCTTTTTGCTACCGTAATACACCAAATATCCTAGTAAAGCGCAGCTTCTCTTATTTTCGAAACCGTTCGCATTTTCTCTCTAGCATAAAGGATGACAGCGTTACAGTCATTTAAAGAGTGCTTGTAACATGGTAAATAAAGGGTTCAAACTCCATCATCACAATATCCCACTTAAACGTCAGGAATATCGATATGTTAGGAATCAGAAACCATAGTGAATCCATTTCAGCTGCTTTGGTGCAAATAAAGTAACAAGAGGTTCACTGGAGATGCAACAACAAGAAAACCTAAAAGTGGAATGGCTTTTCAGCTGGAGCTCTGCAATACACTCCTCATCGCTCCTGATTTTTCTCTAGTTTTGCTTTCTGCTGGTGGCTTTGTCACTGCTGGCGGCATTAGATTATGAGCTTCTGGTGAGATAATTGACAGATGTTGTCCTGATTCATCCAGGCACCCTGCCAAAATTTCAGGTTGTGAAACAGGCATTTTAAAGGAGTCTTACGTGTGTTTAAATGGCCATAAAAGTGATTACCAGCCAAGAAGTGAGACCATCAGTGAGCTCTGTGCGCTGCCTCTCCCCTGGTATTCCCCTGGTATGCCCTGGTACCCCATAGCTTGGTTCCCCCTAGCTGGCCCTTAGCTCTCCCCTTGGTTGGTCTCCCTTCCCCGGCTTATCGCCTCGAAAAATAGGCTTATGCGCCGGTCGGACCACGCTGTGCGGCTGCCGGCTAGCAAGTAGCTCGGCTACAGTGAGCAAACACAGCAGGGACACGGCTTCAGCATTAAAGCATAAGCTGTCGCCTGGGCACTGTGCAGCTCGGCTGCGAAGTATGTAAACACAGAGGGGATACGGCTTCAGCATTCCAAGCGTTTGCTGTTGGCCTGCTTAACACTGTGGGGAATGAACAGTGGGGAATTAGGCTACGGTTCGTGCCAACTAATCGTTAGTCGGCCTTCGAGTAGCATTCCAGCCGGTTAGCCTGTCTGGCGTGTCGCCCGCAGCTCGCGGGTTAACGCGGCCAGCAGGGCTCCGCTCATAGCTTGGCTACATTGGGGAAATGTGTCAGAGTTCCAAGCATATGCCTTTACCTGTCAGCACTGTGACACAGGAGTTAATAAAGAGTGAAAGGGGAATTCAGGTTGCGGCTAGTGCCGGCTACCTGTTAGCACTTCCTGGTTAGCGTGTGGCCCCGCCCCCTTGTTTGGTAGCAGGAGTATGGCAGCCCACACGTCCCAAACACGTCTGTCTATGGCATTTTTGCCTTTTGACAATAGGCACGAGCAGTGTTGCTGTGCCTGGGCGAAAAAGGAAAAATGAATAACTACGTAAAAGCAGCCTAGAGCATGCTGTGCTGGCTAAAGAAGCTGCCGCTTCCTTGCACTGCTTTGTTGCCAGCACGAGCTAGGCAGACCGTGCTTGGTTTTCCTGAAAGCATTAAATGGCCCACCCCTGCCCCTTCTCCTGCCTCCAAAATGAGAGAACAGGCTACTATGGGGAACATGGCTGCCACTGCTGTGACACCAGATAGGCAGGCCATGGGCTGGGTCCCCTCCCACACCTGTTGCTGATTCACTGCTGGCCCCTCCCACAGCATCCCTCCCATGGCGTATTGCCGCATTCACCGGCTTGCCCGCCAGTCGGTCCTCGCTGTGTCTGATGCCTCAGCCAGCGAGTAATTGTTCCCCAGCCTGCGGCGCTGTCTTCCTGTCTGGCGTTGCTCGCTTCTTGTAGGGTTGCGCATCCAGTAGGGTCCCCACTCAGTGGCTCAGTGAGCTACGCTTCCTCTCCTCACTCTGCTCCTAGGATTCCAGGTTCGGGCCCTGGGCACCGAATGCTCCAGCTGGAGATCCTTGGGGAGCTTACACACGGGCTCGTCCTAGCCAACCGCCCATGCTTCTGGCATTCCGTCGCTCCAACCGCATGCCACGGGTTTGCGCGCTTCTCAGGCCTCGCTATGTCTGACATTTCGGCCAGTGAGTGAGAGGTCCCCAGCCTGCAATGCTGGCTTCCTATTGGTGCTTTGCCTGTGTGTCACAGACTTACACGGCCAGCACGGGGATGCCCAGTAGCTGGGACTTTGTGTCTGACCTCGAGTGTCTTGTTGCGAGTTCACTCTTGAGGCTCCTAGTCGGACCTCACTGTGGCGAGTGAGAGTACTCCAGCCTGTAGCGCCGACTCTCTGTCTGGCATTGCCCGCATGTCGTAGGCCTATGCCTAATTTATTACCTTTTTTGTGGACAAGATTGTTAGCCTGAGGCCTCCGATCCCATCTATTGTTGATCCGGCCATGCATTCTTCTTGCTCAAGCCTGTTCTCTGCCTTTGCGCCAATTTCTCTGCTTGATTTAGAGGAGTTGGTGCTACATGCTAAGCCCTGTGGTTCCCTGAACAATGTTGTTACTCCCCGTTTTTTCCAAAAGGTATTTCCTACCATTGGACCTAATATCCTGAAAATTATCAATACTAGTCGTCTAAGGAGCTTGGAAAGAAAAGCGTCTGGACTTGTTTAAGTTGCTTGAAGACGTTTCACCTCTCATCCGAGAAGCTTTTTCAGTTCTAAGGGTCAAATGGTGGGGAGTCCCAGATTTAAACCCAGTGGGAGTTTCCCCCCAAAGAGGGACAAAGGACCCCCTGATGATCCTCTACCTAATCACATAAGCCGAGGTGTGAAAACGGGTGTGGGTCACAATCACTAGTCTGTTAACCAGTCAAGTTCCTAGTGGGTTTAAACATGCAGTCATACACCCCTTACTTAAGAAACCTGGCCTTGATAGTTCTGTTATGTCAAATTTTAGACCGATCTCCAAGCTTCCCTTTTCAAGCAAGATCTTGGAGAGGATTGTACATACCCAGCTGTTGGATTACTTGAATGACTCTCAACTGTCTGAAATCTTCCAATCTGGTTTTAAGCCCTTTCACAGTACGGAGACAGCTCTTGTTAAAGTTATGGATGACATTCTTGTTGCTACTGATCGTGGTAAATATGCTGTGCTTGTGTTATTGGACATGACAGCTGCATTTGACACAGTGGACCAAGACCTGCTGATCTCCCGCTTACACCACTGTGTGGGAATTTCTGATTTGGCATTGTCATGGATAAAATCATATCTTTCTGAAAGGAGTTTTTGTGTTAAGCTGGGGCTGGCCGCTTCCTCTGTGGCCCCTCTGCTTTGGGGTGTGCCCCAGGGATCTATCCTCGGGCCATTATTTTTCTCGCAGTATTTATGCCCTCTTGGTGCGATTTTTCGTAAACACGGAGTGTCATTTCATTTATATGCCGATGACTGTCAGCTTTATTTACCTTTTAGTCATTTGGATACCTCCCCATGTCAATCACTGCTTGACTGTCTTAGCGATATTAAATCAATGATGGCAAATAATTTTCTGAATTTTAAAGATCGCAAAACGGAAGCAATGTTATGGCCCGCATCGTTCTACTGATTCTCCAGATGTTGATTTTGGTGATTTGACCTCCCACTTGAAAAGTTCGATCACTTGATTCCGCGCTTACTTTTGATGGTCATGTAAATGGGGTGGTAAAATCAGCTTTTTATCACCTCAGACGCCTATCGAAGGTTAAGCCTTTCCTTTCCAAACCCAATTTGGAAACTTATTCATGCTTTTATCACCTCACGTCTGGACTATTGTAATTCCCTTTTAATAGGGGTTGGGTCAAGCACTCTGTCACGTCTGCAGTTAGTGCAAAATGCGGCGGCACGATTTTTAGGAAGTAGGAAATTTAGGGTTCGTTTTAAAGTCCTTTTATTGGTTTTTAAATCTTTAAATGATCTGGCTCCTGTCTACTTATCTGATTTGCTGAAGCCAAATGTTCCTCCTCGCTTGCTCCTTTTAGCTGAGCAGCTGTTGCTGTCGGTTCCTAAGTCGCGGCTGAAATGCAGAGGAGACCGAGCGTTTTCAATTGCGGCTCCGATGCTCTGGAATAACCTTCCCCTCCATATTAGACAAGCGTCATCAGTGCAGGTCTTTAAGATTGAAAACCTATTTTTATTCCCTGGCTTTTAACTCTGTAGGAAACTGACACCTTTCTTATTAATTTTATTGTATTTTCAATGATTTTATTGTATTTTTAATTTGGTAGTTGTTTTGATCTGTGTTGTTCAGCACTTTGGTCTGCCTGGTGTTCTTAAAGTGCTATACAAATAAACGATGATGATGATGATGATGATGATATGCGACCAGCGGGATGCTCTGTGTGCTGCGTTCCCTGGCGGTCTGCTTCGCGGTTCCCGGGCTGACCTTGAGTGGCCGATCACTTGTGGTGCTGCGTCCTGCATGACCGGTTCAGGCCAGTCTGGCGTCTGCAGACTGCTGCCTCCGCCCCCTGGCTCGGCCTTTGCGTCTGCGAAGCCCTGACCAGGGTGGTGTCTCTATTGGTGCGTTGTCACTGACTCCCGGCACCTTCACTCTCGGCGGTTCGGTTGCACTGTCTCCTCGTGGGGTGTATTACAGAGTTACCCCGTACATATGGAATATGTAATGGTGTGGAGAGAGTCTCAAAATGCTAGAGAACGTACGTTCCTTGGTTTTCTTAGTGACAGAACCGAGGTCTGGCCGCTCGGAGACGCGTTCCGATCAAACTATCACCGGTGCCACGTCTGCACAGCTGTTTTATACGTGAGCTGTGGGGCGTAGCCGGGCGTGCTGGAGTGTCTTAAAGAAATATCCACACGCCACGACCAAGGGGGGTCGTAGCCCGTACATATGGAATATGTAACGGTGTGGAGAGATGCTAGAGAACACATGAAGTCCCTCAATGACTTGACTCAATAAAGTATATAACAAAAGAAAGTGGGGTGAAACTACATGCACAATAATTGCAATTTGTTCTCACTAAGAGAACCAAGGTTACACCGTAACCGTACGTACAGCTCTTCAGCTGCCAGCCGCAAATACATCACACCACAACCACCCACCAACCCTTAAGTCCCCATGTTTTAACAGGCGGGCGTGATTGCGGATGCCGTGCAGGTGCGTCCGCATGGCACCGCAGACCACGCCCAGAAATCTGAACACAAATATAATTCTATTTTAAATAAAATTGTGTGTGATGTATTTTTAACCATGAAGTTCTGTTTTTTGTTGTTGTCAGTAATGCTATTAACACAAATAAAAGCTGATTTAGGGACATTTTCAATTTATTTTAACTTTACTTAAAATTTTGACATCCAGAATTATTAAGTTAATGTTATAGGCATTAAAAGTCCTGTGGTAGTGATGAAAAAGTAATGACAGAGCTACATTAAAGTAAAGATAATATTCAAGGCAGTGCTCATCAAAAAAAAAAGGAACAAAAGAAACAAAAAACCCACCTATATTTTCAGTATTATAATACATTTATTTTATCAAATTCACGCTAATGCTTTTAGTATGTTTTTCGTTTGCATTAGTGAAGAGTAACCTATTTTTCTTCTATGCTCTTCTACGACTTGTGTGATGTTGCCTTATTTTTGTAATCCCTGTGACTCAAAGTGCACAACACTCCACTCTTTGGTCTGAGTGTGCCAGCATCCAGGATGTCAAAGGTCTGTCCCGGGACAAGAGTGAAGTCAAACCTCTGGAGCAGTTTGGCCATCACCACTTTAGCCTCCATCTAAAAACACAGCAGCACCCACAGAGATGAGTCAGTGTGTTTATAGGTTAGCGGGTCTTCATGTTGACTTATACTGTCATCCTCACCTGAGCAAAGTTCTTTCCCAGACACGAGCGAGGACCGAGGGCAAAGGGGTAGTAGCAGTAGTAAGGCCTTGTTGAACAGATAAGAGACAGCCTCAGTTACTGTGAACCATTTCACTCACTTAGTCTGAGATAATAAAGTGTGTGCAAACATTAAACATAATAAAGTCAGCATAGTGAAACAGTGTGTTCCTTACTTGGGAGCATCTGGGTGAAATCTGTCTGGATCAAATCTCAGTGGATCCTTGAAGAATCTCTCCAGTCTCCCACTCACATAGAAGCTGAACTAAATATGAGAAGATTTAATTTCACATTTTAATCATAAATGTATTTGTACTTGCTTGAATAAGAGCTAATTTTTTATGTTTTTCTGACAACTTTGTGACAATTTTGTTTATACATACACTACCAATCAAAGGTTTGGACACTTTTCTTATTTAATGGTTTTTCTTTTTGTTTTTCATGACTATTTACATTGCAGATTTTCACTGAACGCATTAAAACTTTGAATGAACTCATATGGAATTATGTAATAAACAAAAAAGTGTGAAAGAACTCAAAACATGTTTTATATTTTGGACTCTTCCAAACAGCCACCCTATGCTTTCCACACGCTTGGGATTTTCTCGATGTGCTTCATGAGGTCATCGCCTGAAATGGTTTTTCCAACAGTCTTGAAGGAGTTCCCAGAGCTAATAATACATTTTATTTGAAAGCGCCTTTCAAAACACTCAAGGTCACTGTACACAGTAGAGTAAAAAGCAACATAAAAGCAAGGAGTTTACACAATCATAAAAGCACAAGACATAAACAAATTTAAAATAGCAGAGTGGAGAGGTTATGTGGGATTAGCTATTTTGTACAAGTGGGTTTTGAGTTGGGACTTAAAGAGAGAGAAGGAAGAGATATTTCTTAAATCAGGAGGTAGGGAATTCCAGAGTCGTGGAGCAGAACAGCTGAAAGCCCTCCTCCCCATGGTGGCAAGACGGGGAGGGGACGGAGAGTGAAAGGGAAGAAGATCTGAAACAACGAGATGGGGCGGTAATGTTAACCAGATCAGAGAGATATGGAGGAGAGAGATGATGAATAGCCTTAAATGCGTACAAGAGTATTTTGAAATTGATACGATAATTGACCGGGAGCCAATGAAGCTGCTGCAGGACAGGAGTGATGTGGTGGATAGAAGGGGTCCTGGTGATGATACGGGCAGCAGAGTTCTGGATGCGTTGAAGCTTATGGATGGATTTTTGAGTAAGACTAAAAAGAAGTGAATTACAAGTGCTCAGATGCTGAGCACTTGTTGACTCTCTTGCCTTCACTCTGCGGTCCATCTCATCCCAAACCATCTCGATTGGTCAGGTGACTGTGGAGGCCAGGCCATCTGGTGCAGCCCTCCATCACTCTCCTTCTTGGTCAAATAGCCCTTACACAGCCTGGAGGTGTGTTTGGGGTCATTGTTCTGTTGAAAAATAAATGATGGTCCAACTAAACACAAACTGGATGGGATGGCATGGCACTGCAGGATGCTGTGTTAGCCATGCTGGTTCAGTGTGCCTTCAATTTAGAATACTAAATTGAGACTCTTGGTCTTCCTTTCCTGGTGCGCTCCTCATGTGAGCCAGTTTCATTGTAGTGCTTGATGGTTTCTGTGAATGCACTTGGGGACACATTCAAAGTTTTAGCAATTTTCCGGACTGACTGACCTTCAGTTCTTAAAATAATGAAGGGCTGTCGTGTTTTCTTTACTTAGGTGATTTGTTCCTGCCATAATATGAATTCTAACAGGTGACTACATCATGAAGCTCATTGAGAGAAGGCCAAGAGTTTACAGCGCTGTCAACAAGGTTAATGGTGGCTACTTTCAGGAATCTATAAAACATATTTAGAGTTATTTATCTTTTTTTCTTTGCTACATAACTCCATATATCTTGTTTCATATATTTGATGTCTTCAGTATGTATTTATCATTTAGACCTACACACGTATTAAAAAGAAAATGACTCACAGCAACGCTAAATCCCCCGGGTATGTGGATACCATCAATCACCATGTCTTCAGCAACATCACGAGACGTGATCGGGGCTGTGGGGTAAATTCTCAGAGTCTCTTTTAGCACCTGAAGGAAGATTACAATGAGTGGTGCACACTTTGGGTGAGTTATTAAAATAAAGAAAGAAATAAATGTACCGCATGTACCTGTGACAGGTAGACCAGCTCTCCTAAGTCATCATAGCTTATGTCACGTTTCATCCCAATGACATCATCAACCTCTTTCTTCGCCCTAAGAAATAAAAATATAACTTGGAAAACCAAAATTCACTCTATATATTACACAGTTATAAGAACTGCAGAAATATTACCTAAATCATCTTTAGAGGTTAACACAGGTCATAGGAGTAAATACGTAGAAACAGATGTAAAACTACATTTTTTTATAGAGAAAAATGCACATCTATATAAATGTCTGTGGGCTTCAGATTTATATAATCTCAGGATTGGAAATATTTTTGATGTTTAATATTTGGATGGATCAAATTAGAAGAAGTTGTTTTCACACAACGCGTTGACAATCAGATCTGAGGGACACACTGATTGTAAGAACTGGGATCAGACTGACTGTACAACAAGTGTGTCACGGCAAGAAGATTTCTGAAGATCTCACAGACTTTTGTTTAAGTCCTCTTTACTTGTAGGACCTTGTAGGTTCAGTCAGATCATGTTTCAGGTTATATTCATGCAAAAATATAGAAAATTGTAAATAGAAAGTGTAAATTGTCGAGTTCTGTGTGACTTCTTACTTCTCCAGTATTTCAGGATGTCTTCCAAGCTCCATGATGCAAAAAGCCAGTTGATTGGCTGTTGTTTCTTGGCCTAAAATGTTACCAGTTTGTCAATAATGCGTCACGTAACAAAAATAGATCATACGTTTCTTTTTCTTAATTACTATTTTATTCATTTGCAAATGTTATCGTCCTGGACACAAACAAAGTTTGAAAAGAGTATGTGGCGGAGCGTGGTCTGTGGCGCGGCTACGGGGAAGGCGGACACACCTGAGTGCCATCAGCTCATAACACCTCAACTGCATTTAAGTCTGGACTGGGTCCTGGGTGAGTTGTTGTTGGTGTGTGTGGATGACAGCTAAAAAAAGCTGCAGCCGAGTTGTAAACAACAGTCGAAATAAAGAAGAAATGCTGAAAAGTGTTGAAATGTGGTCAGGTCCATCATGAATCTTTTACAGAGTAATAAATATATATATACATTTTTTTTTGGGGGGGGTGTGAGACAAACAGTCAGTAACACAGGAACTAGAGTTGTGTGACACAGTGTGTGAGTGCAGATATTATGCAGCCCCTCTGGATAAGAAAGGACAGTTCTGTCCATGCTAAGTGAACATGTGTTTGAACAGTTATACAAAGAAGCTTCCAGCTGCATTTCACACATCAAAGCTGAAACAACAGAGACTCACCTGCAATGAAAAATGTCACAAAATTGTCCAGCATAAATTCTTCATCTTCTTCAGTCATGTTTTCCTCTGAAATGAGAAGAGAATGGACAGATACACTGATATTTAACTTCTCCTGGTTTCCAACATTACTTACAAACCACATGCACCATACTGAGAAGGCATCAAAAACTGTGGGTCACATTTTTGTTTTATTCACTTTGTCTCATCACAAAGAGAATAAAATATTGCTCTAGTCTAGTCTAATGTGAAATTTGGGGACTCCAACCTTGGCTTGCAGTTTTGATGATTTGTGTCAGGATGTCTTTGGGGACCTTGTCACCGTTTTGCATGGCGGTCTTTCTCTCACTGATCCACTTGGCTCCAGTTGTACGGAGCAGGCGGCACGCTTCCCTCACCTCATTAATGTATCGTCTGTTCTTTGGATTGTACTGGAATGGCAGACTGAAAGGTTTAGCATTGTGACAACAATGTTCCTGGCAGACATACTGCATAACAACAAACACTGAAGTAATACCTCAAAAAATCTGTCTCTAACATAGGTAACCATTCCTTTCAGACATGTCTCAATGGCTTTAGGGAAAGGTGAACTATTCTTCATGAGGTCCAAGTCCACCCCAAAGGCAACCTGAAATATCAAGACATGGATGGACCTGCACTCACAACACGCTTAGAAACTGGATAAAAATAAATAGAAAAATAAAAGCGTGTACCTTCATCAGAATTAAGAAAAAACAGACAAACATGTTGCATCTGTAAAACTGACTATGATACCTTACTAATAACATCCAGGGTGACACAGTTGACAAGATGGAGCATATTAGCTTCTGTTTTACTGTCAGCAAGCTCTGCAAGTTGATCCATCAGTTTCTCTGCCCTCTCATTAAAGGTTCCCATTAGACCTCTCAGATACCTGGAAGTAATGATAGCTTTAGATGGAGAAGTAGCACATCCAGGACATCCCAACAAACTATCACAGAAATTCATTAAAGGATAATATTCCACAGAAAAAAAGGGGAAATGTTTCCAACCCTGGATGAGTGGTTAATCACACAGACTGTTGTGTCTTTATGTGGTAACTATGAAACTCACAGGCTGCTGAACGCAGGGTCCATGATGCGTCGCTGTTTGTACCACTGCTCATGATCCCGTGCTGTTACCAGCCCATTTCCAAAGAACCTGAAAATATATTGAGAAAATTAATTAAAAATAGCAAAATATGATTGCAACAAAAATAATTTTCACTCTGTAAAAGTCAGGAGTTCAACACATTACATTGTCACAAAGCAGGTTTTATTATTGTCATAGTTAAATTGCTGCTAGCATAGCTACACAGCATGTTAAGTTACTGCTTAGTTGCATTTAGTTTGAACAATAATGTATGGATACATAAATACAAACTACTTGTGGTCAGAAGTTTACATATATTCATCAGGGGCATGAATGTTAAGATCATGTTTTAATGATTTCTTTGAACGTTTCCTTCTCTGGGGTGGAAGATTGTACAGGATACAACTGACTTCAAATATCTACATACACTCCCACTCCAGCTGAAAACACTACGTCCAGATGAACAGAATCAACTTTCTTGTACACCGTAGAAACTTCACCACCAACCATTAAAGCATTTATGAGTGGATGTATATATCCTATATATCCTAACCCTAAATAAATTCTAACTTGTGCACTCAATTCTTATTTTTTTAAGTCGGCAGAGAGGTATGCTGTACAATCATTCCACCCTGGAAAAAGAAAAGCTCAAAGAAATAATTAAAGCCCAAAATTACCATGACATTCATGCCCATGATGACTGAATGTAAGTGTGAGCACAATTATACAACTCAACGAATCAGATAATGTGATACATCACCTTTGACCAAACAGGTTGAAGAGTCTTTTATAGGTAGACTTCTGTTTGGGGTACTTTGGGGACATCAGGATTTCCTGAAACCAGAAACAAAATGACACTAAAGTTTGACAAAGAAGAAGAAGAAGAAGAAGAAGAAGAAGAAGAAGAGGGCTTTAAATGTGAACAAGTCCCAAAAAGGCCAGTAGCTGCACTGTTTATTAGCAGGGACCTCTGCCAACAGGATTCATGGGTGCACTTTCACACACAACAGGTTTGTTGCACTGTAGTCATTTTAAACTGAAACAGCAGAGATACACAGGTACTGCTAATCACAATAATTCACAGATTTACAGTAATAGACCCTTTATTAATGACACCAGTGTACTGATGTGAAAACAGTCACGTAACAAGTGTTTACCTTGGTGGCCTCTGGACAGTACGTACACAGTGAAACGGAGTGAAGAATATTTATCCTGTAAACAGGTCCATACTTCTCGGCCCTGCAGGTGACATCTTAATTAAAACTTTTAAAGGCGCATGATATTAATAACGAGATTCTGTAAGCACTGTAATACAATGAATACAGTAAGAACCGCAATGTATTTGTTGTATAGGCAGAAATTAACTCCCTAACCCCCTTTTTCCGCATAAAAACATTGTTTTAAACTCACCACTCCAGAAATTTGTCGTGCATAATTCCGTCACTTTTCATCGCCTTCAACATCGTTGGTAAGTGTCCAAAGAAAAAACTGAGGAGGAAACAGCGAGTTACTCTCAAGTAATGTCCGCATAACTGCTTCAGCCGACGACTTTTCCTACCTGTCCCTCGGCGGCCCGGGGATGTGGTCATACTTCATATGAATGTATTTAATGTACAAGCAGTAGCCAAGAAACGCAATGACGAGCAGAAAGAAGAGAAACGTAAGTGCCCGAGCAGCCAGGCTCAGAAGCAGGCTGGAAAGTGCCATCCTGGAAAATGTCCCGGAGACGTCCGTGTTAAAGGTGTGTAACAAGTGACAGTTTGCTGCCTTCTGCCGTGTGATTGGCTCAGGAGCTTTAAGAGGTAGTGGGTGTGTGGGGGGAGGTCAGTGTTCTTCTGTGGGAAGTTCCAGACTCTGGTGCAAGTGGGTATATTGTTCGGTGTGAGACTTTTGCCGTTGTGTTTGGATACTTTATTATGGTAGGTGCCCGTTTTTAATGCGTGCTGCTGGACTTTTTAGTGTGAACACGAGTTTTAATGGAGGAATCAATCAAGCTCTAGATCGACTGCGCGCGGGGAAATCGATCAATATTGTAGGTATATTGAGTGTTTGTTTTAGATCTGTGATTTTGAATCGTTTAATAAAACTGATGTTTTATTGGGTAACATTTTAATCGATAATCTTGTTCGTGTTTTGCAGTTGTTGTTGTGCTGCCTCTGCTTTAAAAGTCAGATTTCTGTGCAGGAGCTCAGCGCCCCCATGTGTACACTGTTGGTAATTGCATTAAAAGACAAATAAAATCACACTGTCAAATATTAAAGTTTCAGTTTTATTTTCATTTACATAAAACTTGTGCTTAAATTAGTGTTACAGACACTAAAGCTTCTGTGGTTCAATGGCTATGAAAAAGCAACTATATAATATAAACTTAAAATATATATATCAGCAGTGTATAAAAGTAACAAATGGCATCACCCTAGAGACCAGCGCCCCTCAAAAATGTTTCTATATATTCACTATTGTAATGGGTGGCTCTGAAGTGTAGTGGTTAACACATTTGCCTAATAAGCAAAAGATCTGGTCATTCGCACAGACACACGACTCCTTTTGATGTTGCATCAGAAAGGATTTCTTCCTCTTCTGTTTCCTGCTTCCTTTAGTAGTTTCCAGATCATCTGCCTCCACCTCATTCCATCCCTCGGATCCTCTTCTGTCACACCACCTCTACCAGTCATAGTCCCTACATTTTAAGTTCCTACTCTCACCTCCACACTCCTACCTTCTCTCTCTCTCTGCCTCCAAACATGCCTTCCCCTTTTCCTCTTCCTTTGTCTTCAGCCAACAGTAGCACAGTTTCTACAGACTCCCTGTTGGCCAACAAGTAGTTTTATATTCATTATTGTAATAAATAAAAAACATCACATTAACTTCATATGAATATGCTATTTAAATCATACCATTATTGTTTTCATTACAAGGTTTTCTTCTTCTTTTTTAAGTGACAGTTTTAGATATGAATAAAAGCCCAATTTTACTCTATAGACTACTATGACCTCTTCTAATGTATTGGTGCTTTATGGCCATTTATTCTTTTTATTCCCTGTGAGCGAAAGAGCAAATTACTCCACTCTTAGGTCTGAGCATTCCAGCATCCAGGATGTCAAAGGTCTGTCCCGGGACAAGAGTGAAGTCAAACCTCTGGAGCAGTTTGGCCATCACCACTTTAGCCTCCATCTAAAAATCACAAAAGCACCCACAGAGATGAGTCTGTGTGTGTAAAGGTGAGTGGGTCTTCATGTTGACTTATGTTGTCATCATCACCTGAGCAAAGTTCTTTCCCAGACACGAGCGAGGACCGAGGGCAAAGGGGTAGTAGCAGTAACTGGTGTACAAACACTAGACTAAAACATGTCAGCATAGTGAAACAGTGTGTTCCATACTTGGGAGCATCTGGGTGAAATCTGTCTGGATCAAATCTCAGTGGATCCTTGAAGAATCTCTCCAGTCTCCCGCATGTATAGGAGCTGAACTAGACATCAGAATAGTTTATTTATTCATCTTGATTCCAGGTAACTGTCTTGTAAGTTTGGTTTGGTTTTGTTTAACTAATTGATGCCACTGATCTTTATGATTATATAAAACAGAAGTTTATTTTCTGCTTTGAAGCTAGAAATACATAAAAAAAAATCTATGACTCACTACAGCAACAAACCCTCCAGGTATGTGGACACCATCAATGACCATGTCTTCAGCAATATCACGAGATGTGGCCGGAGTTACGGGATAAATTCTCAGAGTCTCTTTTAGCACCTGGGGGAAGATCACAACGTTTATGGTGCATCTTGTTTTGTAAAAAAAAAAAAGAAAAAAGACTGAGAGACTAAGTTCACTGTTGATGCCGTCTGTCATTGTTAGTTGACTAATTTTGAATCCATGGGTGAACATGAGATTACAAATCACACTAAAAACATTACCACTATTTTCAAATAGTCACATGTACCTGTGACAGGTAGACCAACTTGCCCAGGTCATCGTAGCTTATTTCACGTTTCATCCCAATAACATCGTCCACTTCTTTCTTCGCTCTGAGAAATGAGAAAACTCCATAAGAAACCAAAGTTCACTTGTTCTAATGGAAACTGATGTCTGCTATATTTTGACTTTTTACTTCTCCAGTATATCAGGATGTCTTCCAAGTTCCATGATGCAAAAAGCCAGCTGATTGGCTGTTGTTTCTTGGCCTGAAATAGCACAAATGTTTTAAAATTGAATCTCTATTACCACCTTAATATGAATGTACAATCACTTAAATAATTGTACTCTTAATCTTTTCTTCTTTCTACACCAAAAGAGTGGATCATAAAATAATCAGTTGACATGAAACTCAATAAAATGTTACAACATACACTATATACAAAAGACGCTGCTGTTTTTAAAGTTTCAAGTTTAGCATTTCCTCCGTTGCTCAGCATTTTTGAAACCAGGCGTCACAATCAAAAGACAGGGAGAATGGACTGCCATACGCGTTATGTGTCTGTGAGCGAGGGAGGGAGAAAAAGGAGAGTGGAAAAGTACGAGCTGTCACCGAGCAGAAACGGGAGCTGGAAGCATGTAAATATAATAATAACCACTGCAGCCAAGAAGAGTGCCTGACGAGCCCAGTTGTAAGTAAGCTATTAAGACTCGACTGTACACTGTGTTCCTGTTTTCCTCCGAAACAATTCCTCCAAGTTCTGTTGGAGCAGCCTTTCAACGCCTCTCTCTGTCTCTCGCTAGCAAAGTTGACCCAGACAACAAAGTAAAGCTAGTTTTCGGCTACAAGCCGACACGAACCCAACGTATTAGCCAGAGGTCCCTTTACTACGGGTCGGAGCCGCAGACCTGTTTTACATACACGCGGAATAGTTTTCTATACGAGATCGCTGCAAAAAGTGCAGCCTTACCTAATGTCCACCTACTGTTACTCATTTTATATTAAGATTTAAACATCTAGTTGCTATTGGTATGGCGAGTAGCCTTCAGTAATAGTAATAAATCACACAGCAATAGGACATTCATTAGTTGTAAAAAAGCATGATAATATATTAAGTAATCCAAAGTATTCAGAATACAGTACTCTCATTGAGTAAGGTAACGGAATACGTTACAAAATACATTTTGGGGCATGTATTCTGTAGTGGAATACATTTCAAAACTAACCTTACCAACACTGCCAACGCTTTACCACCACACTTCTATTCTTCTGAAACCTGTAGCTCCTTGATGCTGCTCTGGACTACAAAAATCAATAACATCCACCAGCAAGTCAGTTGAAATGTTGTGTCTACCCCCTCTCCAGAACCTTTTCTCTATTTTGAGCCGTTTTCCACTTTCCATCCTCCTGATTTATCTGATATTTCTGAGTTTATATGTAAATCAAAGCCTGCCACATGTCATCTTGACCCTATGCCTACAGGGCTTGTGAAATCCTGCCTCTCTTCCTTACTCCCACTCATCTCTGCTATCATTCACTCTTCACTCACCACCGGTATCGTTCCCTCCTTAGTCAAGATTGCTTCAGTCAGTCCCATACTGAAAAAACCTTCTTTAGATCCTGACAACTTTAACAACCGCCGTACGATTTCTAATCTACCCTTCATCTCTAAAATACTTGAAAAAGTAGTTGCAGTTCAACTTCATTCACACCTGGATAATAATAACATCTACGAGAGATTTCAATCTGGTGTTCGTTCACGTCACAGTACAGAAACTGCTTTACTTAAAGTCACTAATGATCTTCTAATCGGAGCTGACTCTGGTCTCCTCACCATTCTCGTCCTTTTGGATCTGAGCTCAGCCTTCGACACGATCTCTCATTCTGTCCTTCTAAGCAGACTTTCCTCTCTCGGCATCTCTGACACACCCCTAGCCTGGTTTCAACCATAGCTCCTTGACCACTCCCAATTTATTCAACTGAAATCATTCCGCTCTCGTCTTTTCCCGGTCACTTCTGGTGTACCCCAAGGTTCAGTCTTAGGACCTCTTCTTCAAGGCCATTCATAACCTCGCGCCTCCTTACCTTTCTGACCTGTTAAGCACTACCTTTTCTGCCCGCTCACTTTGATCTTCTTCTTCAATCCAGCTTTCTGTGCCTTCCTTCCGCCTCACCACCATGGGAAGCAGAGCTTTTAGCTGCTCTTCTCCCAGGCTGTGGAGCTCTCTACCCCAGATATAAGAAACATTGGTTCTCTCCCCCAGTTTCAATCTCAACTCAAAACCCATCTGTTCAAATCTGCATATTCACTGTGAACCCACTCTTTGTTAATTTTATCTTGTCCTTTTGTTTTATTGTTCTTCATTGTGTCATTGTTCTATTATGTGTTTTTATCTATTGTACAGTGTCCTTGGGTGTCTTGAATTTAAATGTATTTAAATTTGTTCTTATTCTTATTCTTCTTCTTATTATTGTGTATGCTAATCGGGACCGTAATTTACAAAATGAAAAATTACAAAATAATAGTGTTTGTTGAGGTCAAAGAGCGAAGAAGCAGCAGGAAATTTCACATACACGTTTAAACAAATAGACAATTTGAAAGAATGCAGGTTTAGGACACTTTTGTATGGGTTTCACTTTTATATACAGTGTATAATAATACACAGATCATCTGGTCTGTAGTTTATGTCTATGTGAGTTAAACAGGTGATTAACTATGTTATTACACTTGACAGTAAATATAACTGTATAAAAGTTTAAACTGAAAATAGTGACTTTGCTGGGTTCCTGGCAAGGGGAACTTTTTTTGTTTCCTTTTTGAAATATTGACCTTTTAACACACTTTATGCTTGTGGTGTGGCAAAAAGAACCCACAACGTCAATCTTATTTTGGATTTTGCATTCATCCATCTATTTTCTCAACAGCTCATCCAATTTCAGTGTCACATCGTGCTATCACTGCAGAGAGACCAGTCAGCTTAAAGTTAGGAGCTGGGACGCAAAAGAGGTAAAAACACCAGGACTTTGTATCTGTTTGGATTTAAAACAGTCTTTGATGAAGGGGGCTTCATATATGTGGACGAATATGCTGTGGCAGTTAAGCCTTGCAGTGTGAGAGGAAGCACCCATCTACTTTGTTAACCACTTATCCAATTCAGTATCACAGGCTGCTGGAGACATGAAATAACAGAGACTCACCGGCAATGAAGAATGTCACGAAATTGTCCAGCATAAACTCCTCATCTTCTTCAGTCATGATTTCCTCTGAAACAATAAGAAAATTGACACATAAATTAATATTTGGCTTCTTTCTCTTTTTTTCATTTGTTACACGTCAGATGTTACAATGTCTTCTGTGTTAACGTCTCTATCAGTCATCTGTTTATATTCTGCAAAGCTTCCAAAGTGTCCATTTTCAAGCGAATCACAGAGCCAGCCTTCCTGATCAGTTTATTTAGTTTGCTGGTGACATCGGCATGATGTTGCTTCTTCACCATCAGCATGCAGACCACAACAAAGAACACTCCACTCGCCACAACTAAAAACTCAGTGTATTTGTTTACTCTTGTGTGTACTATTCACAGCAATTTAAAATCAATGCTCACGGCTTACTGAGTCTATTCAAATGTGAAATTTAGGGACTTCAACCTTGGTTGGCAGTTTTGATGATTTGTGTCAGGATGTCCTTGGGGACCTCGTCACCGTTTTCAATGGCGGCCTTTCTCTCAGCGATCCACTGAGATCCAGTTTTGCGCAGCAGGCGGCACGCTTCCCTCACCTCATTAATGTATCCTCTGTTCTTTGGATTAAACTGGAATGGCAGATTGAAGAAGTTAACATTCCATGCAACAAGACTTGCAGTACATACTTTCTTCTTCTTTGGCTCTCGGAGGAGGCGGACGCATCTTTCCCCCTCTCCCTCCCTTATCTTCCCTGCTGCTTCTATGTGTTTGTCTAGTCTCGTCTAACTCTAACCCTCAAAGACTTTCTCGGTCTTGTTCTCTAAAACCTAAAGAATTATGGATTTGATCAACTGGTCCCGTAAAGGAATTGACAACCTGCTAGGTTTGGGAGAGCCCGATTGTCCTGCGGAGACGTTTGCTGCCAGATACTCGATGGTCGGTTGCGTCGTGTGTCTGGCGACACTCTCGACGGAGGACATTGAACAACATTTACCAATTTGGAACCACGATAACAGAGTTCGGGCTGATTGGAGCTGGCTTGGACCTGGCTTATCGAAGAACAAGAAGCGGCTACAGCTGTTCAAAATCCCATAAGGCTGGCCAACATGATAGACGATTGGCAGGCCTGTGAGTACTCAGACTGTGTTTTGAACGCAATATGGATAAGATCTTGGAGAAGCTCATGGCTCTGCAATATGGATAAGATCTTGGATAAGAACAACGGGAATTGAGATAATTGGTGACCAGTAATGGACATTAGACCAACTCTAAAAATTGGATGCAGTTGTTCGCACTAAACCCAAACATTCACCATCTTCCCTCATGTGGCCCCACTGGCGCCAGCTGAAGGCCTGCCAAGGTCAAAGCTGACTGGAACAACAAATTCTTCCTATGATAACAGGATTGTTGTCAGAACTCTTTGTACCTCATTCAAGGCCACCTGGGTCCACTGGAGACTGTTGACCTTTGCTTAACCGGGCGTGGCGACACTTTCTCTCAGCTGAACACGGGATACACACACACACACACACACGCACAAAACATGTACACTGATACTGATACGCCCTCACTATCACCCTCCCTCCCCCGAATCCAACGCCTCCTCCCATGCTTACCTCCCATCCGATGTGGACACCGGAACAGCTGGAGGCGCGATCGAAGATTGCAACGGACCCAGATCGGCTGTACACACTGGAATACTCTCCCATGTTGCTTGTCTGTGTTTTATTGTGTTATGGTGTGTTGATATCTGTGCATTCCTGGATTATCCTTTTGTGTTACACATTTCGATGTTTTTTTTTTTCCCTTGCTACCTAGCCTGACCTGTCTCCCCAATGTGATGTTTGTGTATTGTATGTACGGTCGGCAAGGTCTGTCATCTCGGTTGTGGGCAACTGCAACTGACAAAGAAAAGGCTATCTCATCTCTCATCTCTCTCATCAAAAAACACTAAAGTAATACCTCGAAAAGGTTGTCTCTAATGTAGTGAGCCATCCCTTTCAAACATGTCTCAATGGCTTTAGGGAACTGTGAAGTGTTCTTCAGCAGGTCCAAGTCCACCCCGAAAGCAACCTGAGATTTATCAAGGAAAAACACAAACATGAGGAAATATTATTTGGATAAAGACTGCTGTAAAAGCTGTAAAACTGACTGTAATATAGAACCTTAGTAATAACATCCAGGGTAACATAGTTGACAAGCTGGAGCATATTAGCTTCTGTTTTACTGTCGGCAACATCTGCAAGTTTATCCATCAGTTTCTCTGCCCTCTCATTGAAGGTTCCCATCAGACCTCTCAGATACCTGGAAGTAATGATAGCTTTAGACGGAGGAGCCAGAACCTGCCAACAAACTACCACAGAAATTCATTTGGAAAAAAATCAGTGGTTGAACAAACAAACTCTTTTGTCTTTTTGTGATAACTGTGAAACTCACAGGCTGCTGAACGCAGGGTCCATGATCCGGCGCTGTTTGTACCACTGCTCATGATCCCGTGCTGTTACCAGGCCATTGCCTACAGTTGAGAAAATACGTTATTTTATTCCTCTGAGTTTTAGTTACTGTTAGTTTTGCTTACTGTTGGCATTCAGGTTGCATCTAATCTAAATGTTCCTATCTGATCCTTCTGTCCTCCTATAACAGGGGTCGGCAACCCTGGGCATGCGAAGGGTTAACTGATGGCACGACCATAGCTGGACTGGCCATTTTTCGTTTTTATGGGCCGATGTTTTTTGTTTGTTTGTTTGTTTTTTTGTAACTGTATAAACAATGAAAGGTGTTTATTGACTGCACTCCAGATAAGAACCCGCTACACTCTTTTCTTATTCACTCACACGCTCTCCTTTGACATGTGTTTGACCTAGTAATATCAATATGATGTCATAGCAGATATAACACCGTCACCCTCCGTTATTGTGTTAATTAGAATGTTTCCGTTTCTTTTCTTTTTTTTGTTGTCACTCACAGTTAATGTGGTTTCTTTCTTTCTCTTTTCTTCCACTGCTGTGATCACCTACCTCCCCACTCACCTACAAACAACACCCTCTATTTCTGCATATTCACACACCACGATCACGCAAACACATGCGCTCAACGGCAGCACATCTACAACCTCACACAGCGCACAGACTTACAGGACACATAAGCAAGCCACGGGTCTTCATATTAGTGAATATTCACACACATAGTCAGACTTATGGATTCTCTCACCACAATTTTTTCCTCTCTTTCTATTCACAAACAAGTGATGTTTCCACATTCTCTTCACCTGTCTAAAGGAAACACCCAGCATATATCGTTAGACATACACACACAATTATGGGCACACTGAGGTTTGTCACATGGAATATAAATGGAGCCGGCACCAGAGGAAAGAGGTTAAAGATATTTAACCAGCTTAAAAAACTACAGGCAGCTGTTGTTTTATTACAAGAAACTCACAGACCTGTCACAGGTTTAAATGAACTTAAAACACCTGAGTTTCCTACTGTGTTTGCAGCCTGTTATAACTCTAGACAAAGGGGAGTAGCAATTTTAATACATAAAAATGTTAATTTTACAGTACTCGATACAGTTATAGATCCAGAGGGTAGATTTCTAATTATTAAACTATCAATATTGAACAAAAAGCTATGCATTGTAAGTATATACGGTCCAAATGTTGATGATCCCTCATTCTTCCATGGTTTTTTTAGTGCACTCTCTGAACACCTTGATTGCACACTCATTCTTGGGGGAGACCTCAACCTGGGACTAAATGAAGAAATGGATAGGCTCAACACAACAGGAACTCAGCGTAATTGGCAGTCCACAAATATAATCAAACAGTATATGAGCGACTATGGCCTTTGCGATGCATGGCGCTCCCTCCACCCCAACAGTAAGGAATATTCTTTCTTCTCGCATGTTCATCACTCCTATTCTCGTCTGGATTATTTTTTGGTCAGCAGCTCACTGCTGAGTGACATTTCAGACACTGAGATTCACCCTTTAGCTGTCAGCGATCATGCTCCTGTATCTTTAACATTGATGCACAAGAATAATACTACACCAAGTAAAAACTGGAGATTTAACACATCACTGCTCAAAGATGAAGACTTTATTAAATATTTTAAAAAAGAATGGACTTCATATTTAGACTTTAACGACACTCCCGGAACATCTGCTTCTGTTCTATGGGAAGCAGGGAAAGCTGTGATGAGAGGTAAAATAATTTCTTTCTCATCACATAAAAAGAAAGAAGAAAACAAAAATATTCAGGAATTAGAAAAAAACATCAAATCCTTAGAAGAAGCCTACGCGTCCCACCAAGATCAAGAAATAATGAACAAAATATGCAAAACAAAACTAGAATTAAATGAAATTATTAATAAAAAAACAGAATTCCTAGTACAAAGACTTCGCTTGCAGAATTTTGAACACAGTAACAAATCCGGTCAATTTCTAGCTAACCAGTTAAAAATAAATAAAGAAAAAACAACTATATGTGCTGTTAAAGATCTATCGGGGAACACAATATATGACCCTGGAAGAATAAACAACATTTTTAGGGATTTCTATGAAACTTTATATTCACCACAAATAAACCCATCTAATAATGAAATTGATCAGTTTCTTGACAACGTAAATCTTCCGAAATTACTAGACAGTCAAGCAATGGCACTGGATTCGCCACTGACGCCAGGTGAACTCCAGGAAGCCCTGATAAGTATGCCCAATAATAAGGCTCCAGGTTCCGACGGCTTTCCTGCAGAATTCTACAAAGAATTCTGGACAATTTTGGCACCAGTATTCCGCGGAATGTTGCAGGAAATCAAGGAAAATGGCAGACTTCCATCAAATATGAATTCTGCCAACATTAGTCTCCTACTAAAACCAGGCAAGGACCCTTTATTTCCCTCAAGCTATCGTCCAATATCTCTTATAAATGTAGACCTCAAAATAATCTGCAAAGCTCTCTCAAAGAGACTAGAGAAAATAACCCCCCTTTTAATTCATCCTGACCAAACTGGTTTCATAAAAGGTAGACACTCATCAACAAACACTCGTAGATTACTTAATTTAATAGACTACTCATGCAGTAAAAACATTGAAACCATAATATTATCTCTAGATGCAGAAAAAGCATTTGACAGAGTAAACTGGAAATTTCTATTTGCAACTTTACACAAATTTGGTTTTGGAACCTCTTTCATAAACTGGATAAGAATATTATACAATTCTCCAACAGCTTGTATCAGGACAAATGACCAGACATCCTCCAGCTTCTGTCTCCTGAGGGGCACCAGGCAGGGATGCCCACTCTCCCCTTCACTTTTTGCAATTTTTATCGAACCACTAGCGGCAGCATTTAGACAGGCCACAACAATTAAGGGCATAAAATGTAAGAACGTAGAACATAAAATCAGTCTCTATGCAGATGATGTGTTGCTTTTTCTGCAAAACTCACAAACCAACCTTTCTGAGGTAATTACTCTAATAAACTGGTTTTCAAGAGTTTCAGATTATTCAATTAACTGGTCAAAATCTACAGTTCTTCCCATTAACTGCTCCTTCCATAACTCTTCTTCTGCCCCACTACAATCTGGAAACATTAAATATTTGGGTATTAATGTTTCTCCTAAGCTTTCAGACTTAACTAAATTAAACCACATCCCACTTCTTAAGAAAGTAGAAGGTGATCTGACTAGATGGAAATCTTTACCCATATCACTCATGGGAAGGGTCGCCACTATAAAAATGATGATCTTGCCAAAAATAAATTACTTATTTTTAATGATCCCTAACAAACCATCACAAGATTGGTTCAGATCTCTGGATTCATATATTTCTAAATTCCTTTGGAAAGATAAACCTCCGCGTATCAGCTTAAAAACGCTACAAAGAACTAAGGATAAAGGAGGATTAGATCTGCCTAATTTTCAACAATACTTTTTAGCCAACAGGCTTCAGTTCATTTCAGAATGGTTAAAACATACCCTCTTAGATGAGCCCTGGCTAGATGTTGAACAGGCACTATGCAATGATCTAGAGATTTCAGACCTACCATTTATCAGCTCAAACATCAAAAGATATGAATGCTTCAAAAGTGTTAACATCAGCTCTTCTCTGACAGAATGGTAGGAGTTTCTAAAAATAACGGAGTCTTCATTAATCCCATGCAAACGTACACCTATCTGGAATAACCCTGACATATTACAAAACAATAATATGATTAATTTTCCAGAATGGAGTTGTAAAGGAATTAAATACTTAGAACATATATTAGAGGGAACAGAATTTATTTCATTTGACAGACTAGTTGCACAATATGGGATCAACAAGAAAAGGTTTTTAGAATATCAACAAATTAAATCCATAGTAAAAAAGAAATTTTACCCCAGTCAAGCTGAATTACAAACACCACCAAGTGTGGTACATTTTCTTACTCTTAAATCCCCCAAATTATTATCTAAAATATACAGAACACTTTCTAAAATAGATGAATCAGTATCCCTTCCTATTGCAAAGTGGGAAGCAGATTTATTAGTAAGCTTAGACCAAAACTTCTGGTCTCAGGTATGCTTAAAAACCTTTAAATTGATTAAAAATCCCAGTCTGCAATTAATACAATACAAAATACTACATAGAGTGCACTATACTGGTCATCGGATGTTCAAGATGGGCTTTACATCTTCCAACAACTGCTCACACTGTCAAGGCAATACACCAGACAATTACATCCGCGCTCTTTGGTTCTGTTCACCAGTTCAGAAGTTTTGGCGTGAGATATGTGAAGACTTATCAAAGTGTCTGAAATGTAAAATTCCAGCCTCCCCTTTAGTGTGCTTGTTGGGAAAATTGGATGATGTCACTACAGAAACTAATACAGTCCACATGGTTTTTACTGCCCTATGCATCGCCAAGAAAACGATCCTCATGAACTGGAAAAATAAAAATAATCTTAATTCTAGCCAATATAGAAACCATCTAATAGATCACATTAGTCTTGATACAGCCTCTGCCACCACATTAGATCAATCCCTCTGGGCTCCTTTGATCGGCTCCGTCACCTAGAGGGCGTGGGGGGTCGTGGTTTGGTCCCGTCTTAGTTATTGTGGTTGATGTGGAGGTTGGGACGGGCTTAGGGCGCCTGGAGGACCCCTAGAGACGTTATCCCGGGAGGGCTCAACCCGGGGGGCTGTGGTCATAACCTGGTCAGTGGCTCTGGTCGCTCTTAGAGGGTGTTCTCCTCGTGGCTGCGTGCAGCGGGGGTTGGGGGATGGTCTGTGCTGGCGGACGTAGGTTACTGGCCTGGTGGCCTGGCTGCCCCTGAGTGGATCCGGGGCAGGCGGGGGGGCTTGGGGTTCGGGGGTGCTTCGTCTCCGTGATGGGGCTCTGGCTGGGCCTTGGGGGCTTCGGTCCTAGTCGGTGTGTCGCTGAGGTTGTGGGCGGGTGGGTGCACGGGGGCTCAGCCCTGGCGCAGGGGGCCTCTGGTGCATCGGCCTAACTGGGGGGCTCTTTAAATGGCGGGGAGGTTGTTCCATCCTTGCAGAAGTCCACTCTGCAGGTGGGGGAGAGACATAGGAGAGGTGGAGAATAAACCTAACCTGGGTGTCTGTTGTCTTGTGTAGTTTGGGAGATGATTGAATGTTAGGGTGGGTACAGTTTCCTCTGCGGTGGGGTAGGGTGGGCTTCCCTGGGTCCTGTGGGGCTTGGCGGTGCTGCTGCCGTAGGCCCCGGTCTGGATGGGCCTGGACTCCCTTGCCTTGGTGGGTGCCAGAGGACGGGGGTGCCTACTGGGGTCAGCGGGGGAGCTGGCCCTAGGGAGGAGCATCTTGCCCCTCCATTCTTTTCCTCCCCATCCCCGGCTGCCTCCCTCTTCCCGCTCCACCACACCCACCCACACAGGTAGGGCCTTGGGGTGTGGGTGTGTCACCAGGGTGCAGGGGAGACATCCCCCCCCTCTGTCCCCTTCTGGCCACCTGTGCCTCAATTTTATTCCACAACTTAGACATCCACATTATTCACACTGTCATAACACACACATATATATAGGGCCTTGAGGGTGACCACGCCAACGGCGTCCAGTGAATGGTCTGAGTATTCAACCCTACCTCTGGCGCCGGTGCCCACCTCTCAATTTTAAATCCATGTAGACATTGAGGGTTCTCGGGAGGGGCCGTGCTAACACCTGCTGCTCTCCGGCAGCAGCACCATGCCCTCCCCTGTTTTAAATGCACTTTAGAACAACACGCAGCAACACTACACATGAGCGGGAGGAGGGAGGTATGGGGTCTTCACACACCCCCGTTCTCTGCCAGCCATCGGGGCGGGGGGCTGGGAGGAGGTGTTGGCTGACAGATTGGCCTCCCTGCTTCTGCGAGGCCTGGGGCGGTCTGCTTGCCTCCACCCCGGGGGGAAAGGGTCACATCTCTTGGGTCTGGGTGCCGTTTCCCCCTCTGGGGGCGAGGGTACCTGGACCCGGGGTATAGAGTATGTTTGGGGAGTGCGATTGTGTGTACATGTGCATATATGTCTATTCCTACGTTGGATGAGTGCTGAGTGTTTGTATATGTGTGCATGAGGGTGGGAATGCATGTTTGTGTCTGTGTGTGCCTGTTTGTCTGTGTTTATATGTCAGGTCAGGTCTTAGACTCCACCTCCCTGGGAACACCCAGGCCCTCCAAAGTGTGGAGGCCTATCTCCCCTCACCACACTCCCTGCCGGTAACTGATGCACTCAGGGGTCGGTGCATTGGTGGTTCTTGGTGTCCGGGGCTGGGCGCTCAGGTATACACCAGCTTACTCCCGGTGGCTACTTGGCGGGGCCTGTTGCCTGTCGCTCGGTCAGGCCTCTTCCGGGGCAAAGGGGGCCCTCGAACCTCCGGCCTCGGGGCCTGCAGCTCGGTTCACTCTGGCACAGCTGACTGCCGGCAGAGCCGGCGGGCGCGCCAGTGCAGCCCCCTCTGGCTTCTGCTCCGTGGCTACTGGGTGACCCCTCGTCTGGGGATCTCCTCAGCCCTTCCCAGGAGGGTGGCATGGATGCCCGGTGGTACTCCTTGGGCTCTCGCACTCTGGGGTCCCTGGATGTCTGGAGCCTGGATCTCCTCCATGCCTGCTTCATGCCCTGGGGGACGGGGCTATGGCCCTCCACACCCTCTAGCAGACCGTTACATGGGGAAACCTTCTGTATACAAGCGCGCTGATCCACACGGGTGTGCACATGGGTGTTCACTGTTCGTAGACATAAACTACACCTTTCTTAGCTGCTACTTCAAAGCACATTGTGCGCTGTCTGTGCTGCACAACAACATTCAATATTTAGTATTTATTGCTGTTTACACTTAGCTAGATTAACATGATGGTGTTGTGTTTAGTATGTTGCTTTGTTTTGTTTTTTGCTTGTTTTCTATTCTTTTTCTCTCAACAGGTGATCCAGGAGATTTTTTTTTTCTCTTTGTCTTTGTAAGTGCCCTTTCTCACTGTCCCTCTTCCCTTCTGTTTTTCTTTTCCTTCCTCTCTTTCTTTCTCCCTTTCCTATCCCCCAATCATGTCTGTCTCATCTGTAACTACTGAAAATAAAATAAATAATAACAACAAAAGTTGATCAAATGGACCAATACGGCAATGCCATGATGATCCATTTGGCAAAATAAATCCATTTGGTATCCTTGTTGGTCTTCAGACAACAATTCTGACGGCTAAAGAACCAAATGGGACAGACAAAAAAAAAACAAAAAAAAACAAAACAATGAAAGGTGGTGGATTGGCCAGATGCTGGCGTAAAAACAACTCAGTTGTTTGGTGGTGGCTGTGGCGGAGCTTCCACTGAGGCCAGCAGGTGGATGAAGGAAAGGTGAAGCAGGAGGAGGAGAGACCCGAGGCGGCCGCCGAGTGTCAGGTGAACTGACCTTCAGATAAGAAGTTATGACCTGCAGTCTATCTGGGTCAGATATAAACCAAGTTTAGGTGGAGTTTATTTTCGTTGTGCTGACTTTTTACTGTCAGTTACAATAACTCGTACTGCGTACTGGCTAGCATAACGGAGTTTCTATACAGCTGGGTGGGTGCTATGATGTTACTGATAGTGAACTTTATTTTATTCATAAGGTTAGTTAGTAGAGTTGCCAACCGTCCTGTATTAAACGGAATCGTCCCGTATTTAGAGAAAATGTTACGCATTTCGTTTTGAGCTGAAAAGGAACACAGTTTGTCCTGTATGTAGTGAAGTAGATTTTGGGGTAGGATTTTATGTGATGTCCACGAATGCAGCACTAACATCCACGCCTTTCCAGCTGATAATTTGAGGCCCTATAAGAAACAACTGCACTTCATTACCACACGGAGGCATTTGGCAGTCTTTTTTCATCCAAGGTAACCAAGAGCATTACATGGTTAAGCATTGCAGAGAGGTTTGCTTTCTTCAGGAAATCCGCTCATTTTACTATTGCCCTTTAGAGAGTGGTAAGTGGGACTCTTGCATTTGCTATAATGTGGCATATGGTAGGGTGGACCTTGACGACTGTTTCCCTCTTTTGTTACAGGATTGTGCCATACTGCTGCTGTCTTGTTTTGTTTTGTTTTGTTGTGTCTTGTTGTGGCCTGTTGTCATCTTACAAACATTTATGGACTGGCCTTGATGGGACTCCTGGTTTTATGGTCTTTTACTCGGAATTGCTTGATATATTTTAATCTTGCTTTTATAAAGAACTGTATATTAGGGTGTATTTGTTTTATTTATATCTCTTTTACTAATTTGTTTTATGCTTTGTTTTGTTGCTTTAGTGGAGGTGTGTGTGTTCCTTCTTTTTTCACACACGTAAAGGAAGCACTCAAAACGTGCGGTTATCCTAACTGGGCGTTCATAAAGTCAGCAAAGAGGCACAGAAAAGAAGATCAGACACCAGTGAGGGAGGATAAGAAAGACAGACGCAACAACGTTGTCATCCCCTATGTAGCCGGTGTATCAGAGAAACTCAGGAGAGTTTTCTCCAAGCACGACATCCCAGTGTACTTCAGACCCAGCAACACACTCAGACAGAAACTGGTTCACCCGAAAGACAAAACTCCAAAACACAGACTTAACAACGTGGTGTATGCTGTACAGTGCAGCGAGGAATGCCCAGACCTCTACATTGGAGAGACCAAACAGCCACTTCACAAACGCATGGCACAACATAGAAGAGCCACCTCCACAGGACAAGACTCAGCAGTCCATCTGCATCTTAAGGATAAAGGACACTCTTTTGAGGATGCCAATGTTCACATTTTGGACAGAGAGGACAGATGGTTTGAAAGAGGAGTGAAAGAGGCCATCTATGTCCACTGTGAGCGACCATCTTTGAACAGAGGCGGTGGTTTACGACATCAACTGTCTGCCATTTATAACCCAGTTTTGAGTTCCCTCCCCAGACGCCTTAATGCCCACTCACATCCTGGGCCATCTGACCTCAGGAATTCCCATGACAAGGTGGGGCCAGGTTTCACAATGAGCACACCCGAAACCTTGGCTGATTAGGTCCCTCACCCGCTTTCACACCTTGGCTCATGTGATTAGAGGATCACCAGGGGGTCCTTTGTCCCTCTTTGGGGGGATACTCCCACTTGGTTTAAATCTGGGACTCTCGGCCATTTGACCTTAGAACTGAAGAAGCTTCTCAGATGAGAGGTGAAACGTCTTCAAGCAACTTAAAGAAGTCCAGACGCTTTTCTTTGCAACTCCTTTGACTCTCTGTTTAGTTATTTTTATCAAACTGTTATTGTTCTAGGGTAGCATCGTGGCAGCGAGCCTGGTCATTTTAATTATTGTTTGTTAATAAAGTGTTTTAATTAACCGTCTTGCAGTCTCAGCCCTGCTACCTTAGGAACTTTTCTGATTTTTCAGTTCTATGCTTTTAGTAGTTCTTAATAAATTTTGATTTGTAAAATTGATCTGCCTCACCTCTGCTGTTAATAACGAGCCTGTGATTCTTCATAGCTAGTGTAACATCTACATTGGCTATAGAAATCTTTCCTGGGGTGTAACTCTCTCCCCAGGTGGCGTTGTCAACATCCCATAGTCCCCTTCACTGGTTATCCCTCCTTTGCGCCACCACACGTACTTCAACTAGAATGGAAAAAGACACAAAGCTGGAGCTATTCTGTGTCTTTGCTGCACAGCTGCCGCCTCTTCTCTCATTCTCTCCCCCTCCCTCTCCTGTTGCTACTTCAATCATGAAACTGATCAATGATCTGCTGATCAGCATTTCTGACACAAGTCCAGTCTCTATTGTTTATCTCCCACTTTATGCCTGAAAGAGGAAACCAGCGGATGTTGTGCTAAACAACAGCAGCACGTTTAAGCTTGATCAGCTGTTGTTAGAATTTATTTAATATTAGTTTCTAGTATCAGCTGATGTTTGCTGGAGCCACAGCTGTAAAAGCTGCTGGTCATGATGTCGGTTTGGATATGTGGTGAGAGGGAAACATGAAGATGAAACCAGGAGATGTTCTTACTGAATCATCAGAGCTGTGATGGAGAAACGGGATTACCTTTTAGGTGACATGAATGAGTTGAAGTTATGAACGGTTTCTGAGAGACAAATAACACCAGGATCCTTTGTAGCTGACAGCAAAGTTTTGCCAGGAGGGCCAGGTAGGGCGTTACCAGGGTAATAATAATAATAATAATAATAATAATATAAAAAAAACGTTATTCATCAAGGACACTTAAAAACCAAGGGTATGCCAAGGTGCTTAACAAGTAACCTAGAGAATAAAAGGAAGATAATAGAAATAGGACCAAAGCAAGTACTAGGTATGCAAGCAGATAGCTGTCACTGATACATAGGAAAGCAACAGATACAGAACAAACAAGGAATTAAATGAGCATAAAAGTGCATAATATAAAATCATAAAATAAATCTTAACTAGAGGGAAAGGCAAGATTGAATAAGTGTTTTTTTAGTCGTGATTTAAACAGTGCAGCAGAATCAGATGTGCGGACATCAAGAGGAAGGGTATTCCACAGTACCGGGGCAGCCAGAGCAAACGCACGGTCACCCCGGGACTTCAGCTGAGATCTAGGTTGCGTCAGAAGTAGTTGAGTGGCAGATCTCAAGCCACATACTCCTGCTAGAACACTTAGAAGTTCACTAAGATAACTCGGCACTAATTTATTAATAGTTTTGAATGTAAGGAGTAATATTTTAAATTGAATACGGTACTTTATGGGCAGCCAGTGCAAGCTAGCTAGAACAGGAGTAATAGGGCAAAATTTCCTGGTACCAGTCAAGAGGCGGGCTGAAGAAGAAGAGGTAAGACCGTAGTACAAGGAGTTACAATAATCCAACCTGGAGGTCACAAAAGCGTGAATAAGCTTCTCCAGGTCCTCATGTGGAACATAATGCCTAGCCTTAGAGATAAGGTGCAGTTGGTGGAAGCTAGATCTCACGACAGCAGACACTTGCTTATTGAGATTGAGCGAGCTATCCAGCAGTACACCCAAGTTACTGACATAGTCACAGGAAGAGCTAGCAAAGGAACCCAGGGCAGCACAAAGCTGGGCACGAGGGATTTTACTGTTGAACACCACAATCTCAGTCTTCTTATCGTTTAAAACGAGAGAATTACTCAGGAACCATTCTTTGACCTCCCGCATGCATTCTTGAAAGTAGTGCAGGGACACAGCAAGGTCGTCAGTAAGTTCAAAATAGTCATGTCATATGTATGTCGTATGTCATCGGCGTAACAGTGGAAGGGGATATTGTATTTTTCAAAGATTGTGCCTAGAGGGAGCAAATACAATGAGAAAAGAATAGGGCCTAAAACTGATCCTTGAGGTACACCGCAACAGACCGGTGCAGAGGAAGAGGAGAAGGTGCCCAAGTTAACCGAAAAGGACCTGTCAGCGAGGTATGATTTAAACCAGTCGAGGGCAGTGCCTCTAATACCCACAGTGTGCTCAAGTCTTAATAATAAGATGTTATGGTCCACCATATCAAAAGCCGAAGAGAGGTCCAGTAAAACTAGGACCATAGAACGTCCAGTATCAGTAATTACAAGAATATCATTAAGAACTCTAACCAACGCTGTTTCAGTACTATGCAATGGCTTAAAAGCAGATTGAAATTTCTCAGCAATATTGTTCGTCTCCATTTTAGCAGCACTTTGGAAATACTTTTCTTTCTTATTCTCATTTAAAATGTAAGATTCAGATAATTATTTATTAAAAACTAGACAACCAAAGTTTGTATCTGATGTAAAATCTATAGAAATCATACATATACCAACAAGACAGTGTACATCACTGTCACAACAGCATTTGTTTTCATTCAAAGGCTTTATGGCTTTTCCTATAATACCTGGTGGGCCGGTCTCTAGTCAAAATGCCCGGGGACAATTTTTTATATTTTTTTATTTTTTTGTAGCAGTCCAGCCCTGGCCACGACGTGCAGTGATTTAATCTGAGAAGGTGCATTAAAAAAAAAAAAAGGTCGGCCAGCGGTGCACATCGCAAATTAGCTCGCATAGACACAGTTGTGTCCCTTCTTAATGACGGTATCTTAACAACCCCAGTTTTTACAAGCGACGTTGAAATTTTCACATTCCGAAACTTCAAATGCCTCAGGGAGCTGTCCGCTCAGCACAGCATCAGCACCACAGAAATACACAGATACATCCGTAGACTCGAGACAGAATTCAAAATGGGTTTTCGGGACTTTCAGGTGTATGGACCAATGTTTTCTTTTCTGATCAAACCAGAAAGCTTTAATGAACAGCTGGGTGTGTCTCGCATTAACTGGCTGGACACAAAGGACATCGAAATTTAATTTAATTTATTTAGGACAGTGCATGTTAATGAACATAAATGTAAAAAAATTACATAAATGTAAACATACCAGATTATAGCCAAGGGCTAATTTCCATCTGTTGTCCATAAAACATAAAAAAAGAGACATAATTCATAAAAAATTCATAATTCATTCATAATAAAAACTCCATCACCAAACTCACACATACACACCATTCTATTCCCAAATAAAACATTAAAACTATACAACTTATACATGATCACACACTTGATTTGTCCATAACCAGTTTTTAACCTGTGCCTTAAACAAGTTGAATGTCGAGCATTCTCTGATGGATTGAGGAAGACTGTTCCACAGATGGCCACCCTGGACAGAAAGGACGTTCTGCCCAAATGCTGTCCGTCTGTGTGGTATAAACAAGTCTCCTCGGGTTGTAGCTCGAGTGGTCCTGTCTGAGCTTTCTTTACCCCTAATGAACTCCTTTAGTGGTGGTGAAGCAAGGGAGTGTAAGACTTTATATATTAAAAACACTCTTTTAAGTTTCACTAAGTTATTGAAGTTCAGTAATTAATGTTTTTTTTAACACATGACAGTGGTGGTGGGAAGTCAGTTTTTTGTCAAGTAGTTTTAAACTTCTTTTATAAATGTTTTCAATAGTTTTAAGTGTTGTTGGACAAGCAAGTGACCAGGACGTCAAACAATAGTCTATATGAGAGATGATCATTGAGTAAAAATACGTTTTTGCAACATTCATGTTTAAATTACTACATATATAATTAAAATTTCGATTATTAAATTTAAGTACCTGGGACACTTTATTTATGTGACTCTTGAAGGATAATGTTGGGTCTAGAATGACCCCAAGATATTTAAATTCTGGAGCTAATTCAAGCTCTACTCCATCCAGGAATATGTTTGATTGCTTCAAGTTTAAGGGGCGTTTTGAAAAATACATGCAGACAGTTTTTGAGGCGTTCAACATTAGGCATGAGTCCTCCAGCCAGCTATGCATTAATGCTAAAGCAGCTGTAAGATCTTTTGCCACCTACTGGACACTTTTGGCTTGCGTATATATAAGTGCATCATCCGCATACATTTGAGCAAATATATTTGGACAGACTTCAGGTAAGTTATCGATAAAAAGAGAGAACAATAAGGGCCCAAGAACAGATCCTTGAGGAACCCCTGTATCACAGTCTAAATATGGAGATTTAACCCCGTCCAACACCACACACTGTTTCCTGTGTGAGAGATATCAGGCAAACCACTGAAGAGCCTGACTGGAGATATTAAACTGAGTCAATCTGGACAACAATATCTGATGGTTTACAGAGTTGAAAGCCTTCTTCAGATCTAAAAATACCACTCCAACACAGGGACTCTTGTCCAGCAAGCTCTTCAAGTTCTCCACTAACATACACAGGGCAGTGTCTGTGGAGTGATGTGCCCGAAAACCAAACTGCAATGGATGTAATGAGGGTTGGGTGTTTTCTAGGTGAGCAGTGAGGAGTTTAACCACCCACTTCTCAGCTATTTTAGATATGACCGGGAGTATGCTTATGGGGCGATAATTAGACATGTCAGTCTTCACACCTGCTTTGAAAATTGGTGTAACTGCAGCAATTTTCCAATCTGTTGGAACAATGGAATGTTCGAAAGACATATTCAAAACATAAGTTGTTGGACGTTCAAGCAAATCCATATGTTCCTTTAGGAAATTTGTGTTAATACCATATACATCAAGTGCTTTTGATTGTTTTAAACCTGTAATTAGTTTAGCAACTTCAGTGTCTGAAATATGAGTGATGGTGAACAAATTTTGACCAACATCATTCACATTATCAGAGCATACGACTGAGTCAAAGCTCTGACTGATCTCCTTAACAGATGAGATAAAGAAAGTGTTTAAGTTACTGGCAATAGATAGAGGCTCTCTAACAATAGAGTTATTTACATAAAGTTCAATTGTATTTTTGTTTTTGTGTGAATGACGGCCAAGCAATTTATTTAGGTGTTGCCAGATAATTTTTACCATTACCTTTGGCTCTTTCAATTATATTTATAAAGAAATTTGCTTTGGCCTGTCTCAAACTTCTTGTTACTTTGTTCCGCATTGAAGTAAATCTCTGTCTATCCAGAGTTAGACCTGTTTTCAGGAACTGTTTTAGTAATTGATCTCTTGTTTTCATTAGATTCTTGCATTCTTTGTTTAACCAGGGCAGATTAGATGTTGTCTTTATTTTTTGTCGACCTCTAATGGAGTATGTTGATATAACATAACATTGACAATGTCAGTGAAGTGACTGCTACAGAATTGTGGATCATCACTACACAATAAAGGCTCCCAGTTAACTGATGCTAATGCTTCTGCTACATTTTGTCGCTGACTTCTTGGTATAAATTCATAAAAGGATCTCCTATTAGATGAACTATGAAAGTGATTCTTAACCCGTGATTTTATAAGTTTTCTAGAGAATAATATAAAATTGTGGTCTGAAATACCAGTGATAAAATTATAAAATTTAATAATTCGCTCGGGCTTATTACTGAAAACCAGATCTATTTTAGTTTTAGAGTGTCTCGTTATTCTTGTGGGTTGTTCAATGTGTTGAGTAAAGTTTAAAGTCTCCATTATGTCCTTGAGTGTTTTTCAGTCCTTTTCACAGTCCCAGTTGACATTAAAATCTCCCATTACAATTATTTCATTAGACTTATTATTTATAGTATGACATTTAAAAAATATAAACAGGGCAATATAAACAGATCAACGTAAATGACATTTCTGGGGAAAGAGTGATTTTTAATAGAAATATGTTCTATTTCAACATCTATTGGTGAACTAAGTAAAGAGCAATCCAGGTGTTTTTTTACATACACAAGTATTCCTCCTCCTCTTGTTCCAATTCTATCCTTTCTGAATACTGTGTACTCTGGAAAGACAACCGCAGGCTCAGGAGAAGAACTTGTGAGCCAAGATTCAGACATACCCAAAATAGAAATATTGGAATTGCTTAGAATATGTTCCAGTTGTTCATGCTTTGGTAACATACTACGAATGTTAATGTGTCCACATAGAAGCCCCTTTGGTTTATTTTTAGTGTCCCAGATTACTTTAGCCTGATTAAATGTCTTGCAGATCTTTGTTCCTCTGTAACTTTTAATAGCAGGATTTCTTGTCCTTTTGTTGACAATGCTATGAGCATTTAATGATGAGAAACACTTTACCAGAGACTGTAGTTGAGGTACAGCAGGTGGGGGGCCCAGGCAGCCCAGATTGGAGGCCCAGGCAGCCCAGATTGGAGGCCTGGACAACAGGGGCGTAAACACTATTAGTTGCAGATGTAGCCTTATTAACTGGGAGGGTGGTTGGAGCACAGTTAGTTGAGGTGGAAAGCAACGCAGAGATAGCTGTGCCCATAGGCTAACTTGGCTAATTAGTTGTAGCCAGTCCAAATCACTGATGTTTGAAATAGGTCCAGGATTTAGTTCTATATCACCAGCCAAAAGTAACATCAGAACAAGTTTCAGAATCTCCAGGGACAATTGTGGTGTATTTAATTGTTCATGTTTACCTGGGGGTGGTCTAGCATGACCAAAATCCAAGAATCTTGTGAACAAAACATGTTGACTCCATTTGGCTGGGAAAGTGGTATAGTTATCCAGCTTTCTTGGACATGTCAAACTCCACAGAAGATAAAAATGCATAAAAACAAAAAGACAAGTTGATGTCAAGATCCAGGGGTTTTTAGATGGTTTTTTAGGTGGTTTTTTTTTTTTTGGCAAAAGCACAGGACCTGCCAAGCTATGTGTCTGCACCCTAGCAGCCATCTTGAAAAACACCAAGGTTCAACCCCAGTTTAGAAATACTGTTTTAAGACCACAAAAATGTTACAAAATAAAGAGTGTGACCAAGCTGGTTTTTCCACTGCAAGCAGGTGGAGCTGAAGAAAGAGGGCTCCACACTGAAATGCAGCGAACTGAACTGAAAAGCTCGACTCTGTGGGGGTCTGTGCGGTATTCCCCTGGTATTCCACTGGTATGCCCTGGTATCCCTTAGCTTGGTTCCCCCTAGCTGGCCCTTAGCTCTCCCCTTGGTTGGTCTCCCTTCCCCAGCTTATCGCCTCGAAAAATAGGCTTCTGCGCCGGTCGGACCACGCTGTGCGGCTGCCGGCTAGCTAGTAGCTCGGCTACAGTGAGCAAACACAGCAGGGACACGGCTTCAGCGTTCAAGCATACGCTGTCGCCTGGGCACTGTGCAGCTCGGCTGCGAAGTATGTAAACACAGAGGGGATACGGCTTCAGCATTCCAAGCGTTCGCTGTTGGCCTGCTTAACACTGTGGGGAATGAACAGTGGGGAATTAGGCTACGGTTCATGCCGGCTAATCGTTAGTCGGCCTGCGAGTAGCATTCCAGCCGGTTAGCCTGTCTGGCGTGTCGCCCGCAGCTCGCGGGTTAACGCGGCCAGCAGGGCTCCGCTCATAGCTTGGCTACATTGGGGAAATGTGTCAGAGTTCCAAGCATATGCCTTTACCTGTCAGCACTGTGACGCAGGAGCTAATAAACAGTGAAAGGGGAATTCAGGTTGCTGCTAGTGCCGGCTACCTGTTAGCACTTCCTGGTTAGCGTGTGGACCCACCCCCTTGCTTGGTAGCAGGAGTATGGCAGCCCACACGTCCCAAACATGTCTGTTTATGGCATTTTTGCCTTTTGACGATAGGCACAAGCAGTGTTGCTGTGCCTGGGCGAAAAAGGAAAAAAAGGAAAAGCAGCCTAGAGCATGCTGTGCTGGCTAAAGAAGCTGACGCTTGCATGCACTGCTTTGTTGCCAGCACGAACTAGGCAGACCGTGCTTGGTTTTCCTGAAAGCATTAAATGGCCCACCCCTGCCCCTTCTCCTGCCTCCAACATGAGAGAACAGGCTACTATGGGGAACATGGCTGCCACTGCTATGACACCAGATAGGCAGGCCATGGGCTGGGTCCCCTCCCACACCTGTTGCTGATTCACTGCTGGCCCCTCCCACAGCATCCCTCCCATGGCCCCGCCTCTGTGAGGCCTGGACCGGTGGAGGTTGATTATCGTGAGGTGGATGTTGAAGAAGTTCCATCCCCTCTGGCTGCCAATGGAGTGGGGTCCGGACGGGTGAACCCATGTCTGGGTTGTCTGGTTCCGGGGCCCTCCCACAGCATTTCCCTCCCATGGCCCCGCCTCTGTGAGGCCTGGGCTGGTGGAGGTTGATTGTCAGGAGTTTGATGTTTTTGACGCTTGGCTCCGGTCAGACGACCAGGGTTGCCTGATGGACTGCCTGTCTACCCTGCGGCCACCTCACTGTGCTGAGGGGCCTATGCAGGCGTGTGGAGACGGCCGTGTTCAGTTGAAGCGGGGAGGACTCGGAGCCTAGGCTCAGCTGTCCTCCAGCTGCCCTCCTCCCTCCTGACATCCTTTGAGTTGGGCCTAATGGCCAGCACTGCTGCAGGCTGTGTTCCCCTGGCATATTGCCCGTGCTTCCCCAGTTTTGGACGCCAGTCGGACCTCGCTGTGTCTGATACATCAGCTAGCGAATGTGTGTTCTCCAGCCTCTTTAGCTAGTCTCTGTCTGGCATATAGGCTGCTGCGGCTGCAGGATGTGTTTCTCTGGCATATTGCCACAGGTCAAGCTAGGGACCTGTTCTAGGGACCATTCGCCGGCTTGCCTGCCAGTCGGTCCTCGCTGTGTCTGATGCCTCAGCCAGCGAGTAATTGTTCCCCAGCCTGCGGCGCTGTCTCCCTGTCTGGCGTTGCTCGCTTCTTGTAGGGTTGCGCATCCAGTAGGGTCCCCACTCAGTGGCTCAGTGAGCTACGCTTCCTCTCCTCACTCTGTTCCTAGGATTCCAGGTTTGGGCCCTGGGCACCGAAGGCTCCAGCTGGAGATCCTTGGGGAGCTTACACACGGGCTCGTCCTAGCCGACCGCCCGTGCTTCTGGCATTCCATCGCTCCAACCGCATGCCACGGGTTTGCGCGCTTCTCAGGCCTCGCTATGTCTGACATTTCAGCCAGTGAGTGAGAGGTGAGAGGTCCCCAGCCTGCAATGCTGGCTCCCTGTTGGTGCTTTGTCTGTGTGTCACGGACTTACACAGCCAGCACGGGGGCGCCCAGTAGCTGGGACTTTGTGTCTGACCTCGAGTGTCTCGTTGCGAGTTCACTCTTGAGGCTCCTCTGTCTGCGGACAAGCACGTGGTGACGGTGCTGGAGGTGGACCTTCAGGTCATCGCCTTGCTCAGCCCTCCACTTACGCAGGCTAGGCTGCCAGCCCCCCCCCCCCCTGTCTGTCAACAGCTCAGGGCGGCTTCGGCTTTGAGGATGGACGGGTCACATCCCTAGCTTGACCTGTGGTTGCTGGCTGTGTTCCCCTGGCGTGTTGCCCGGCTTACATGCCAGTCAGACCTCACTGTGGTGAGTGAGAGTTCTCCAGCCTGTAGCGCCGACTCTCTGTCTGGCATTGCCCACATGTCATAGGCCTATGCCTAATTCATTACCTTTTTTGTGGACAAGACTGTTAGCCTGAGGCCTCCGATCCCATCTATTGTTGATCCAGCCATGCATGCTCCTTGCTCAAGCCTGTTCTCTGCCTTTGCACCAATTTCTCTGCTTGATTTAGAGGAGTTGGTGCTACATGCTAAGCCCTGTGGTTCCCTGAACGATGTTGTTACTCCCCGTTTTCTCCAAAAGGTATTTCCTACCATTGGACCTTATATCCTGAAAATTATCAATCACTAGTCTGTTAACCGGTCAAGTTCCTAGTGGGTTTAAACATGCAGTCATACACCCCTTACTTAAGAAACCTGGCCTTGATAGTTCTGTTATGTCAAATTTTAGACCTATCTCCAAGCTTCCCTTTTCAAGCAAGATCTTGGAGAGGATTGTACATACCCAGCTGTTGGATTACTTGAATGACTCGCAACTGTCTGAAATCTTCCAATCTGGTTTTAAGCCCTTTCACAGTACGGAGACAGCTCTTGTTAAAGTTATGGATGACATTCTTGTTGCTACTGATCGTGGTAAATATGCTGTGCTTGTGTTATTGGACATGACAGCTGCATTTGACACAGTGGACCAAGACCTGCTGTAAATTTTATTATTTCTAAGAAAAATATACGCCAGTAATTAAGACAATTATTATTTTACATTCATTACGTGTAGTCCATAAAAATTGAGGAGAGTAAAAGTGAGAAATGATAAGCGGAACTTTTGACACTGTAGTTCGCCCGCGGTTGCCTGGAGCGGACCAACTTCCTGTCCTCTCAGATGCAATTCGGGAAAAGATACGAGTGCTCCTGTGATTCTTTCTCTGAGACTCTACCTTTATTTTTACAGGTCAGTATCGTCTTAAAAATACAGTGTATGAGGGCTTTGTGCCTCGTTCTACTTCAGTGTTTACTGAGAGTTATGTTGACACCGCCGATGTAACCTTAAGTGGGGTTTAGTTGAAAGTTACTGAAGCGCGGCACCGCAGCGGCGGTAAAGCTGAGCCGCGCAGCCCCAAGTCTCGCGAGATTTACCGCGAGTTATCGCGAGAGTTACCGCGAGTTACCGCGAGAGTTCGCCAGCCCGGGGGATGTATTTAAACTTGGTAAACTCCATTTAACAATCAAATATGTGTGTGCGGTGCTCCAATTTAACTGTAAAGGCCCTGACATCAGATTATTCGAGTTTAAAATATCTCATATACACTTTATGGTTCAAGTAATGTGGAAATGTTAAGAATAAGCTAAGATTGCATGTACATTTATGTTGTTACATCGCAAAGTAATACATTCAGGTGTGTTTTGTCTAATTTAGTAAGATTTATGCACTTATATCAGATTTGTGGATAAGCTATTTTAAGTTTGCCCTATATGTGAGAAAGAGCAATAAGACGTTTAAGGCATTGTATGGTATCTGCACTGCTGATGTAAATGAGTGAAGGAATAGTGTAATTAACAGTGTAAACTGGAGGAATGTAATAACCATAGATACATATATTTGCCAAATGCCTTTTATTTACCTTTTACAGTTATTGAGCAAATCTGACAAGTGAATGCACTGAATGTAAATTATATTTGAGATGCAATTCGGGAAAAGATACGAGTGCTCCTGTGATTCTTCCTGTGATTCTTTCTCTGAGACTCTACCTTTATTTTTTACAGATTTGTATTCTTTTTGTTATTGTGGTCTTCACACCTGGGACCCGTAACATCAGCTTTATTTACCTTTTAGTCATTTGGATACCTCCCCATGTCAATCACTGCTTGACTGTCTTAGCGATATTAAATCATGGATGGCAAATAATTTTCTCAATTTTAAAGATCGCAGAACGGAAGCAATGTTAAGGCCCGCATCGTTCTACTGATTCTCCAAATGTTGATTTTGGTGATTTGACCTCCCACTTGAAAAGTTCGATCACTAATCTTGGTGTTAAACTTGATTCCGCGCTTACTTTTGATGGTCATGTAAATGGGGTGGTAAAATCAGCTTTTTATCACCTCAGACGCCTATCGAAGGTTAAGCCTTTCCTTTCCAAACCCAATTTGGAAACTCTTATTCATGCTTTTATCACCTCACGTCTGGACTATTGTAATTCCCTTTTAATAGGGGTTGGGTCAGGCACTCTGTCACGTCTGCAGTTAGTGCAAAATGCAGACAATTTTTAACCGGTAGTAGGAAATTCGATCACATCACTCCGGTTCTGGCTTCCTTGCATTGGCTTCCCATTGAATTTAGGGTTCGTTTTAAAGTCCTTTTATTGGTTTTTAAATCTTTAAATGATCTGGCTCCTGTCTACTTATCTGATTTGCTGAAGCCACATGTTCCTCCTCGCTCGCTCCGTTCAGCTGAGCAGCTGTTGCTGTCGGTTCCTAAGTCGCGGCTGAATAACTTTCCCCTCCATATTAGACAAGCGTCATCAGTGCAGGTCTTTAAGATTGAAAACCTATTTTTATTCCCTGGCTTTTAACTCTGTAGGAAACTGACACCTTTCTTATTAATTTTATTGTATTTTTAATGATTTTATTGTATTTTTAATTTGGTAGTTGTTTTAATCTGTGTTGTTCAGCACTTTGGTCTGCCTGGTGTGTTCTTAAAGTGCTATACAAATAAACGATGATGATGATGATGATGATGATGATGATGATATGCGACCAGCGGGATGCTACGTGGCAGCTCTGTGTGCTGCGTTCCCTGGCGGTCTGCTTCGCGGTTCCCGGGCTGACCTTGAGTGGCCGATCACTTGTGGTCCTGCGTCCTGCATGACCGGTTCAGGCCAGTCTGGCGTCTGCAGACTGCTGCCTCCGCCCCCTGGCTCGGCCTTTGCATCTGCGAAGCCCTGACCAGGGTGGTGTGCCTATTAGTGCGTTGTCACTGACTCCCGGCACCTTCACTCTCGGCGGTTCGGTTGCACTGTCTCCTCGTGGGGTGTCTTACAGAGTTACCCCGTACATATGGAATATGTAACGGTGTGGAGAGACAGTCTCGATATGCTAGAGAACGTATGGTTAGGGTGTAACCTTGGTTCTCTTAGTGAGAGACTATCTCTCCACTGTCAGGCCGCTCGGAGACGCGTTCCGATCAAACTATCACCGCTGTCACGTCTGCACAGCTGTTTTATAAATGGTAAATGGCCTGCATTTGTATAGCGCTTTACTCAGTCCCTAAGGACCCCAAAGCGCTTTACACTACATTCAGTCATTCACCCATTCACACACACATTCACACACTGGCAATGGCAAGCTACGGCATGCATTTTTAATTTCTCTTTGATATTTGGGCTGATTGGGACCTGATGAATGTAAGAACAAAGAATTACCAGATTTTTTTTTACCTTATTTTTGTTTTTAATAAAAATAAGAGCCACATATGAGGATATTCATTTAAAATTTTGATTGAACAGTAGCAGTATAATGTCCTCGTAAGTTGATATCAGGCCCTTGTAGAGCAAAATTCAGTATTTTGGTCTAAATAACCCAAAATGTGATGTCCACATATGTGGACGCCAGGTCCTAGGAGGTTAAAGAAATATCCACACGCCACGACCAAGGGGGGTCGTACCCCCTGCATATGGACTATGTAACGGTGTGGAGAGATGCTAGAGAACACATGAAGTCCCTCAATGACTTGACTCAATAAAGTATATAACAAAAGAAAGTGGTGTGAAACTACATGCACAATAATTGCAATTTGTTCTCACTAAGAGAACCAAGGTTACACCGTAACCGTACGTACAGCTCTTCAGCTGCCAGCCGCAAATACATCACACCACAACCACCCACCAACCCTTAAGTCCCCATGTTTTAACAGGCGGGCGTGATTGCGGATGCCGTGCAGGTGCGTCCGCATGGCACCGCAGACCACGCCCAGAAATCTGAACACAAATACAATTCTATTTTAAATAAAATTGTGTGTGATGTATTTTTAACCATGAAGTTCTGTTTTTTGTTGTTGTCAGTAATGCTATTAACACAAATAAAAGCTGATTTAGGGACATTTTCAATTTATTTTAACTTTACTTAAAATTTTGACATCCAGAATTATTAAGTTAATGTTATAGGCATTAAAAGTCCTGTGGTAGTGATGAAAAAGTAATGACAGAGCTACATTAAAGTAAAGATAATATTCAAGGCAGTGCTCATCAAAAAAAAAAGGAACAAAAGAAACAAAAAACCCACCTATATTTTCAGTATTATAATACATTTATTTTATCAAATTCACGCTAATGCTTTTAGTATGTTTTTCGTTTGCATTAGTGAAGAGTAACCTATTTTTCTTCTATGCTCTTCTACGACTTGTGTGATGTTGCCTTATTTTTGTAATCCCTGTGACTCAAAGTGCACAACACTCCACTCTTTGGTCTGAGTGTGCCAGCATCCAGGATGTCAAAGGTCTGTCCCGGGACAAGAGTGAAGTCAAACCTCTGGAGCAGTTTGGCCATCACCACTTTAGCCTCCATCTAAAAAACACAACAGCGCCCACAGAGATGAGTCAGTGTGTTTATAGGTGAGTGGGTCTTTACGTTATTTAATCATCCTCACCTGAGCAAAGTTCTGTCCCAGACACGAGCGAGGACCGAGGGCAAAGGGGTAGTAGCAGTAATAAGGCCTTGTTGAACAGATAAGAGACAGCCTCAGTTACTGTGAACTATTTAACTGATTTAGTCTGAGATAATAAAGTGTGTGCAAACATTAAACATAATAAAGTCAGCATGGTGAAACAGTGTGTTCCTTACTTGGGAGCATCTGGGTGAAATCTGTCTGGATCAAATCTCAGTGGATCCTTGAAGAATCTCTCCAGTCTCCCACTCACATAGGAGTTGAACTAAATATGAGAAGATTTAATTTCACATTTTAATCATAAATGTATTTGTACTTGCTTGAATAAGACCTAATTTTTTTATGTTTTTCTGACAACTTTGTGACAATTTTGTTTATACATACACTACCAATCAAAGGTTTGGACACTTTTCTTATTTAATGTTTTTTCTTTTTTTCTCATGAGTATTTACATTGCAGATTTTCACTGAACGCATTAAAACTTTGAACTCATATGGAATTATGTAATAAACAAAAACGTGTGAAAGAACTCAAAACATGTTTTATATTTTGGACTCTTCCAAACAGCCATCCTTTGCTTTCCACACGCTTGGCATTCTCTCGATGAGCTTCATGAGGTCATCGCCTGAAATGTTTTTCCAACAGTCTTGAAGGAGTTCCCAGAGATGCTGAGCAGTTCTTTTGCCTTTACTCTGCGGTCCATCTCATCCCAAACCATCTCGATTGGTCAGGTGACTGTGGAGGCCAGGCCATCTGGTGCAGCCCTCCATCACTCTCCTTCTTGGTCAAATAGCCCTTACACAGCTTGGAGGTGTGTTTGGGGTCATTGTCCTGTTGAAAAATAAATGATGGTCCAACTAAACACAAACTGGATGGGATGGCATGGCACTGCAGGATGCTGTGTTAGCCATGCTGGTTCAGTGTGCCTTCAATTTAGAATACTAAATTGAGACTCTTGGTCTTCCTTTCCTGGTGCGCTCCTCATGTGAGCCAGTTTCATTGTAGTGCTTGATGGTTTCTGTGAATGCACTTGGGGACACATTCAAAGTTTTAGCAATTTTCCAGACTGACTGACCTTCAGTTCTTAAAATAATGAAGGGCTGTCGTGTTTTCTTTACATAGAAATCATATTATGGCAGGAACCAATCAGCTAACAGGTGACTACATCATGAAGCTCATTGAGAGAAGGCCAAGAGTTTACAGCGCTGTCAACAAGGTTAATGGTGGCTACTTTCAGGAATCTGTAAAACATATTTAAAGTTATTTATCTTTTTTTCTTTGCTACATAACTCCATATATCTTGCTTCATATATTTGTTGTCTTCAGTATGTATTTATCATTTAGGCGTACAAACATATTAAAATGAAAATGACTCACAACAACGCTAAATCCCCCGGGTATGTGGATACCATCAATCACCATGTCTTCAGCAACATCACGAGATGTGATCGGGGCTGGGGGGTAAATTCTCAGAGTCTCTTTTAGCACCTGAAGGAAGATTACGATGAGAAGTGCACACTTTGGGTGAGTTATTAAAATAAATAAATGAATAACTAAATTTACCGCATGTACCTGTGACAGGTAGACCAGCTCTCCCAAGTCGTCATAGCTTATGTCACGTTTCATCCCAATGACATCATCGACCTCTTTCTTCGCTCTAAGAAATAAAAATATAATTTAGAAAACCAAAATTCACTCTATATATTACACAGTTATAAGAACTGCAGAAATATTACCTAAATCATCTTTAGAGGTTAACACAGGTCGTAGGAGTAAATACGTAGAAAACAATTAAATAGATGACAAAAATAATTTTTATAGAGAAAAATGCACATCTATCTGCATGTCTGTGGGCTTCAGATTTATATAATCTCAGGATTGGGAATATTTTTGATGTTTAATATTTGGATGGCTCAAATTAGAAGAAGTTGTTTTCACACAACAAGAAGATTTCTGAAGATCTCACAGACTTTTGTTTAAGTCCTCTTTCCTGGTAGGACCTTGTAGGTTCAGTCAGATCATGTTTCAGGTTATATTCATGCAAAAATATAGAAAATTGTAAACAGAAAGTGTAAATTGTCGAGTTCAGTTTGACTTCTTACTTCTCCAGTATTTCAGGATGTCTTCCAAGCTCCATGATGCAAAACGCCAGTTGATTGGCTGTTGTTTCTTGGCCTAAAATGTTACCAGTTTGTCAATAATGCGTGATGTAACAAAAATAGATCATACGTTTCTTTTTCTTGATTACTATTTTAATCATTTGCAAATGTTATCGTCCTGGACACAAACAAAGTTAGAAAAGAGTATGTGGCGGAGCGTGGTCTGTGGCGCGGCTACGGGGAAGGCGGACACACCTGAGTGCCATCAGCTCATAACACCTCAACTGCATTTAAGTCTGGACTGGGTCCTGGGTGAGTTGTTGTTGGTGTGTTTGGCTGACAGCTTAAAAGCTGCATCCGAGTTGTAAACAACAGTCGAAATAAAGAAGAAATCTTTTACAGAGTAATAAATATATATATATACATTTTTTCTTTTTGGGGGGGGGATTTGAGACAAACAGTCAGTAACACAGGAACTAGAGTTGTGTGACACAGTGTGTGTGGAGATATTATGCAGCCCCTCTGGATAAGCATATATCAGGATGCTCTACCATTAACATTAAACTGCAGCACACAGCAGCAGGATACAAATTCACAGACACCAGTGACCATACTGTGTAAAACTCTTCAGTGCAGTGAGCTTCGTCTGACGCTACAAAGAAGCTTCCAGCTGCATTTCACACATCAAAGCTGAAACAACAGAGACTCACCTGCAATGAAAAATGTCACAAAATTGTCCAGCATAAATTCTTCATCTTCTTCAGTCATGTTTTCCTCTGAAATGAGAAGAGAATGGACAGATACACTGATATTTAACTTCTCCTGGTTTCCACCATTACTTACAAACCACATGCACCATACTGAGAAGGCATCAAAAACTGTGGGTCACATTTTTGTTTTATTCACTTTGTCTCATCACAAAGAGAATAAAATATTGCTCTAGTCTAGTCTATTGTGAAATTTGGGGACTCCAACCTTGGCTTGCAGTTTTGATGATTTGTGTCAGGATGTCTTTGGGGACCTCGTCACCATTTTGCATGGCGGTCTTTCTCTCACTGATCCACTTGGCTCCAGTTGTACGGAGCAGGCGGCACGCTTCCCTCACCTCATTGACGTATCGTCTGTTCTTTGGATTGTACTGGAATGGCAGACTGAAGGGTTTAGCATTCTGACAACAATGTTCCTGGCAGACATACTGCATAACAACAAACGCTGAAGTAATACCTCAAAAAATATGTCTCTAACATAGGTAACCATTCCTTTCAGACATGTCTCAATGGCTTTAGGGAAAGGTGAACTATTCTTCAAGAGGTCCAAGTCCACCCCAAAGGCAACCTGAAATATCAAGACATGGATGGACCTGCACTCACACTTAAAACACGCTTAGAAACTGGATAAAAATAAATTAAAAAATAAAAGCGTGTGCCTTCATCAGAATTAAGAAAAAACGAACAAACATGTTGCATCTGTAAAACTGACTATGATACCTTACTAATAACATCCAGGGTGACACAGTTGACAAGATGGCGCATATTAGCTTCTGTTTTACTGTCAGCAAGCTCTGCAAGTTTATCCATCAGTTTCTCTGCCCTCTCATTGAAGGTTCCCATTAGACCTCTCAGATACCTGGAAGTAATGATAGCTTTAGACAGAAAAGCAGCACATTCAGGACATCCCAACAAACTATCACAGAAATTCATTAAAGGATAATATTCCACAGAAAAAAAGGGAAATGTTTCCAACCCTGGATGAGTGGTTAATCACACAGACTGTTGTGTCTTTATGTGGCAATTGTGAAACTCACAGGCTGCTGAACGCAGGGTCCATGATGCGTCGCTGTTTGTACCACTGCTCATGATCCCGTGCTGTTACCAGCCCATTTCCAAAGAACCTGAAAATATATTGAGAAAATTAATTAAAAATAGCAAAATATGATTGCAACACAAATAATTTTAACTCTGTAAAAGTCAGGAGTTCAACACATTACACTGTCACAAAGCAGGTTTTATTATTATCATAGTTAAATTTTTGCTAGCATAGCTACACAGCATGTTAAGTTACTGCTTAGTTGCATTTAGTTTGAACAATAATGTTTGGATACATAAATACAAACTACTTGTGGTCAGAAGTTTACATATATTTATCAGGGGCATGAATGTTAAGATCATGTTTTAATGATTTCTTTGAACGTTTTTTTCTCTGGGGTGGAAGATTGTACAGGATACAACTGACTTCACAAGTGTAAATTAATTTCACAGAGGGTCAAAATTATACAAACATCTTCAAATATCTACATACACTACACTCCAGCTGAAAACACTACGTCCAGATGAACAGAATTAACTTTCTTGTACACCGTAGAAACTTCACCACCAACTATTAAAGCATTTATGAGTGTATGTATATATCCTATATATCCTAACCCTAAATAAATTCTAACTTGTGCACTCAATTCTTATTTTTTTAAAGAAAGCAGAGAGGTATGCTGTACAATCATTCCACCCTGGAAAAAGAAAAGCTCAAAGAAATAATTAAAGCCCAAAATTACCATGACATTCATGCCCATGATGACTGAATGTAAGTCTGAGCACAATTATACAACTCAACGAATCAGATAATCTGATACATCACCTTTGACCAAACAGGTAGAAGATTCTTTTATAGGCAAACTTCTGTTTGGGGTACTTTGGGGACATCAGGATTTCCTGAAACCAGAAACAAATTGACACAAAAGTCTGACAAACAAGAAGAGGGCTTTAAATGTGAACAAGTCCCAAAAAGGCCAGTAGCTGGCACTGTTTATTAGCAGGGACCTCTGCCAACAGGATTCATGGGTGCACTTTCACACAGAGAAATCAAATCAAATCAAAATTTATTTATATACATATTAAAACAACAGTGTTGACCATAGTGCTTCACAGTCAGTAAAAGCATGAGACAATTAAAACAAACAATAAAACAGGACAACAAACAATAGGTAACAACACAACAAGCTAGAACAGCCAACTAGTTAGAATCAAAAGCCAAAGTAAAAAGATAAGTTTTAAGAAGTGATTTAAAAGACTGGATAGACTCTAGTCTTAAACAGAAGCCCCAGGTACACCACCAACCTGTTCATGTGTCTAACCGTTTTTCCCCACTCGGCGACACACCCGCCGGGGGTCAAACTCTGGTAATTGGTGATTCTGTTCTCAGACATGTGAAGCTAGAGACACCGGCAACCATAGTCAATTGTCTTCCAGGGGCCAGAGCAGGCGACATTGAAGGAAATTTAAAACTGCTGGCTAAGGGTAAACGTAAATACAGTAAGATCATAATTCACGTCGGCAGTAATGACACCCAGTTATGCCAATCAGAGGTCACTAAAATCAATATTGAATCGGTGTGTAACTTTGCCAAAACAATGTCGGACTCTGTAGTTTTCTCTGGTCCCCTCCCCAATCAGACCAGGAGTGACATGTTTAGCCGCATGTTCTCCTTAAATTGCTGGCTGTCTGAGTGGTGTCCCAGAAACGATGTGGGCTTCATAGATAATTGGCAAACCTTCTGGAGGAAACCTGGTCTTGTTAGGAGAGACGGCATCCATCCCACTTTGGATGGAGCAGCTCTCATTTCTAGAACTATGGACCAATTTATTAAACCCCCCAAAATATGACTATCCAGAGTTGGGACCAGGAAGCAGAGTTGCAGTCTTACACGCCTCTCTGCAGCTTCTCTCCTCCTGCTACCCCCCCAAAAACCCATCTCCATTGAGACTGTGTCAGCTCCCAAAAAGACAAAAAACAAACTAAAAACCAGCAATAAAAAACTTAAACATAAAAAATCAAAAAGAAAGAACAATACAGTATCCACATCTGAACCAAAGAGTAAAACAGTGAAATGTGGATTATTAAATATTAGGTCTCTCTCCTCCAAGTCTCTGTTAGTACATGACTTAATAATTGACCAACAAATCGATTTACTCTGCCTTACAGAAACCTGGTTGCAGCAGGATGATTATGTTAGTTTAAATGAATCAACACCCCCGAGTCATTCTAACTACCAGAAACCTCGAAGCACAGGCCGAGGGGGCGGTGTGGCAGCAATTTTTCACACCAGCCTATTAATTAACGAAAGACCAAGACAGACTTTTAATTCATTTGAAAGCCTGATGCTTAGCCTCGTCCAACCCAGCTGTAAAACTCAGAAACCAGTCTTACTTGTTATCATCTATCGTCCACCTGGGCCTTACACAGAGTTTCTCTCTGATTTCTCAGACTTTTTATCTGATTTAGTGCTCAGCTCTGATAAAATAATTATTGTGGGTGATTTTAACATCCATGTAGATGCTAAAAATGACAGCCTCAACATTGCATTTAATCTGTTATTAGACTCAATTGGCTTCTCTCAAAATGTAAAAGAACCCACCCACCACTTTAATCACACTCTAGATCTTGTTTTAACATATGGCATAGAAACTGAACATTTAACAGTGTTTCCTGAAAACCCTCTGCTGTCTGATCATTTCCTGATAACATTTACATTTACAATGATTGATTACACAGCAATGGAGAGTAGACTTTATCAAAGTAGATGTCTTTCTGAAAGTGCTGTAACTAAGTTTAAGAATATAATCCACCCACTGTTATCATCTTCAATGCCCTGTACCAACATAGAGCAGGGCAGCTATCTGAACGCTACTCCAACAGAGGTCGATTATCTTGTTAATAATTTTACCTCCTCACTACGTACGACTCTGGATACTGTAGCTCCAGTGAAAACTAAGGCCTCAAATCCGAAGTCCCTGACTCCGTGGTATAATTCTCAAACATGTAGCCTAAAGCAGATAACTCGTAAGCTGGAAAGGAAATGGCGTGTCACAAATTTAGAGGATCATCATTTAGCCTGGAGAAATAGTTTGCTGCTTTATAAGAAAGCCCTCCGCAAAGCCAGAACATCTTACTATTCGTCACTGATTGAAGAAAATAAGAACAACCCCAGGTTTCTCTTCAGCACTGTAGCCAGGCTGACAAACAGTCAGAGCTCTACTGAGCCAACCATCCCTTTAACGTTAACTAGTAATGACTTCATGAACTGCTTCAGAAATAAAATTTTTATCATTAGAGAAAAAATTACCAATAATCATCCCACAGATGTAATATTATCTACAGCTACTTTCAGTACCATTGATATTCATTTAGAGTCTTTTTCTCCAATCGATCCTTCTGAGTTAACTTCAGTAATTACTTCCTCCAAACCATCAGCGTGTCTTTTAGACCCCATTCCTACAAGACTGCTCAAAGAAATCCTACCATTAATTAATGCTTCAATCTTAAATATAATCAACCTATCTCTAATAATTGGCTATGTACCACAGGCCTTCAAGCTGGCTGTAGTTAAACCTTTACTTAAAAAGCAATCTCTAGACCCAGCTGTCTTAGCTAATTATAGGCCAATCTCCAACCTTCCTTTCATATCAAAAATCCTTGAAAGAGTAGTTGTCAAACAGCTAGTTCATGCCTTCATTACTTCCAGGCTGGACTACTGTAATTCTTTAGTATCAGGATGTCCTAAAAACTCGCTGAAAAGTCTTCAGCTAATCCAAAATGCTGCAGCAAGAGTCCTGACAGGGACTAGAAAGAGAGAGCAGATTTCTCCTGTTTTGGCTTCCCTTCATTGGCTTCCTGTTAAATCCAGAATTGAATTCAAAATCCTGCTCCTCACTTACAAGGTCTTAAATAATCAGGCCCCATCTTATCTTAATGACCTTGTAGTACCATATCACCCTATTAGAGCACTTCGCTCTCGCACTGCAGGCCTACTTGTTGTCCCTAGGGTATTTAAAAGTAGAATGGGAGGCAGAGCCTTCAGTTTTCAGGCCCCTCTTCTGTGGAACCAGCTTCCAGTTTGGATTCGGGAGACAGACACTATCTCTACTTTCAAGATTAGGCTTCAAACTTTCCTTTTTGCTAAAGCATATAGTTAGGGCTGGACCAGGTGACCCTGAATCCTCCCTTAGTTATGCTGCAATAGACATAGGCTGCCGGGGATTCCCATGATGCATCGAGTTTTTCCTTTCCAGTCACCTTCTCACTCACTATGTGTTATTAGACCTCTCTGCATCGAATCATATCTGTTATTAATCTCTGTCTCTCTTCCACAGCATGTCTTTATCCTGTTTTCCTTCTTTCACCCCAACCGGTCGCAGCAGATGGCCCCGCCCCTCCCTGAGCCTGGTTCTGCCGGAGGTTTCTTCCTGTTAAAAGGGAGTTTTTCCTTCCCACTGTCACCAAAGTGCTTGCTCATAGGGGGTCATATGATATGATTGTTGGGTTTTTCTCTGTATTTAATATTGTGCTATCTACTGTACAATATAAAGCGCCTTGAGGCGACTTTTGTTGTGATTTGGCGCTATATAAATAAAATTGAATTGAATTGAATTGAACTCGGGAGTACAAAAATGCAACAGGGAGGTTATTCCAGAGTCTAGGTGCCATGGATGCAAAGGCCCGGTCACCTCTCGACTTCATTCGAGACCTAGGTTGTGCTAGGAGCCTGTGATTGGATGATCTAAGTGCTCTGTTGGGATTGTATGAGTGGAGTAGTTCAGAAAGATAGCTGGGCACTAAATTATTCAGAATTTTAAAAGTGAACAAAAGAATTTTAAAATCTATGCGATATTTAACAGGGAGCCAATGTAATTTGGCTAAAATTGGAGTTCATAGATTCTCGTACCTGTTAAAAGACGCGCAGCTGCATTTTGAATTAACTAAAGCCGGTAAAGAGAAGAGTGTTGGAGGCCCGAGTAGAGGGAGTTACAGTAGTCCAATCTGGATGTGATAAATGCGTGGATAAGCTTTTCAAGGTCCTTTAAAGGAAGGAATGGCTTTGCTTTAGATATCTGACGCAACTGGCAAAAGCTGTTTTTTACCACAGTGGAGACCTGTTTCTCAAGTTTAAAAGAGCCATCCAGGAACACTCCGAGGTTTCTTACAGTGAGTGAGAGATGGCTAGCGAGAGGGCCTAGGACATCAGCTAACTGGTCTAGCGGAGTCTGACTACCAAAGACTATGATTTCGGTCTTATTCTCGTTCAATGTAAGAAAATTATGTGATAACCAAATTTTAACTTCATGCAAACAGTTGAACAGAGGTTGCAAAGAAGCAGACACATTGGATTTCAAAGGTGAATAAATCTGGATATCATCAGCATAACAGTGAAAGGAGATGTTGTATTTTCTAAAAATTAATCCCAACGTCAACATGTACAAAGAGAAAAGAGCAGGACCGAGCACGGACCCTTGAGGCACACCACAATAAATAGGGGCAGAAGCCGAAGAGTGTTGCCCCATAGCAACAGAGAACGACCTCTCTGAGAGGTAGGATTTAAACCAAGTTAAAACTGTACCTTTGAGACCAACAACATGTTCCAATCTTGATAGAAGAATGTTGTGGTTAACCGTGTCAAAAGCAGCTGTCAAGTCAAGTAAAATTAAAACCACGGAATAGCCAGAGTCAACAGTTAAAAGAAGATCATTAAAAACTCTAAGTAAGGCTGTCTCTGTGCTGTGGCGAGGTTTAAAACCAGACTGAAACTTTTCATTAATACCATTTGCATCTAAAAATTCCTGAAGTTGTTTTAGAACTACCTTTTCCAATATTTTGGAAATAAAACAGGTTTGGAAACACAACAGGCTTTTTGCACTGTAGTCATTTTAAACTGAAACAGCAGAGATACACAGGTACTGTTAATCACAATAATTCACAGATTTACAGTAATAGACCCTTTATTAATGACACCAGTGTACTGATGTGAAAACAGTCAAGTAACAAGTGTTTACCTTGGTGGCCTCTGGACAGTACGTACACAGTGAAACGTAGTGAAGCACATTTATCCTGTAAACAGGTCCATACTTCTCGGCCCTGCAGGTGACATCTTAATTAAACCTTTTAAAGGGGTATGATATTAATAACGAGATTCTGTAAGCACTGTAATACAAAGAGTACAGTAAGAACTGTAATGTATTTGTTGTATAGGCAGAAATTAACCCCCTAACCCCTTTTTCTTCATAAAAACATTGTTTGCGCTAAACTCACCACTCCAGAAATTTGTCGTGTATAATTCCGTCACTTTTCATCGCCTTCAACATCGTTGGTGAGTGTCCAAAGAAAAAACTGAGGAGGAAACAGCGAGTTACTCTCAAGTAATGTCCGCATAACTGTTTCAGCCGACGACTTTTCCTACCTGTCCCTCGGCGGCCCGGGGATGTGGTCATACTTCATATGAATGTATTTAATGTACAAGCAGTAGCCAAGAAACGCAATGACGAGCAGAAAGAAGAGAAACGTAAGTGCCCGAGCAGCCAGGCTCAGAAGCAGGCTGGAAAGTGCCATCCTGGAAAATGTCCCGGAGACGTCCGTGTTAAAGGTGTGTAACAAGTGACAGTTTGCTGCCTTCTGCCGTGTGATTGGCCCAGGAGCTTTAAGAGGTAGTGGGTGTGTGGGGGGAGGTCAGTGTTCTTCTGTGGGAAGTTCCAGACTCTGGTGCGAGTGGGTATATAGTTCGGTGTGAGACTTTTGCCGTTGTGTTTGGATAATTTATTATGGTAGGTGCCCGTTTTTAATGCGTGCTGCTGGACTTTTTAGTGTGAACACGAGTTTTAATGGAGGAATCAATCAAGCTCTAGATCGACTGCGCGCGGGGAAATCAATCAATATTGTAGGTATATTGTTTGTTTTAGATCTGTGATTTTGAATCGTTTAATAAAACTGATGTTTTATTGGATAACATTTTAATCGATAGTCTTGATCGTGTTTTGTAGCTGTTGTTGTGCTGCCTCTGCTTTAAAAGTCAAATTTCTGTGCAGGAGCTCAGCGCCCCCATGTGTACACTGTTGGTAACTGCATTAAAAGAGCAAGTTGGGTACATAAGTAATCACTACACTGCAAACACAAATAAAATCACACTGACAAACATTAAAGTTTCAGTTTTATTTTCATTTACATAAAACCTGTGCTTAAATTAGTGTTACAGACACTAAAGCTTCTGTGGTTCAATGTGTAACAGCAGTCTGGCGAGGAAGGAGCGGCTGGCAGGTCCAGCGAGCGTGTGGTGTGGGGGTTAGCCGAATAACCCGAAGCCAGTCAGTTAAATCCAATAACAGACCTTTATTTGCTGTCAGCAACATTACACCTTGTAAGCCAGGTCTCCACGGCTGTACTCGTCCGTGCATACATGCGCGGAGATTGGTATCGCCGGCGCCAGCTTGTCACAGCAGTAAGGTTTCTTTTTGAGAGAAAAGAACATGAGCAGCATGGAATGGCTGCCGCTAACAACACACACCCACCAGGAGACTCCCACAGCTATTACAATATCAGGGCAACACCCCCCCCTGTGGTGCTATAACCCAAAAGGGTTGTTACATCACCCCCCCCCCCCGGCAATTAGAAGGCTGTCCTCAGCCGGACCCAGGTGACCCTCCTCCTGCTACCCCCTTTCACTATACATAGCTACTTTAGGTAGTAAGCAGGTTGTGGAGGAATTGTTAGACACCCTTACCTTACAGCATTGGTACAGTCAATAAACAAAATTAGTGCTTGAAGCAAACAATACAGAACATGCAGTATTACTGCCTATTCATCTTCCAGAGATGGTCATAGACAAGGGAAACAGTCAAACATACAACACAACTGGTCGCTCAAATCAGTACAACAGAAAACCAAACTAAAAGCCTCTCATGGGCTGCGATGACAAGAGTTCAGTGGAACAGAACAAGTAACCATCCCTTATGAACAGAACAATCACATTACATACATCTTGCATGAAACCAACCCTCAGTCAACCTCAAGTTTGTCCGTATGATAACGGCTAGTCCACCTGGTACCCGTCCAACCAGCGGTCATTAAGGGGCACCGGCGGGGTTTATTGGGGAGATGGCTGCTCTCCCGGGTCTCCTGTAGCTCCATGATCCAAACACTCCAGCAGGCTCTTTTGTAGCTCCAGCGAATCCTGTAAGCAATCTCGTGGCTTCTCGACCTCTCCTTCCAAGTTTTCCACTTCAAGGTTGAGGTCAAGAGGTGTAGAGTGAGGGATGATGTACTTTGTCAGGCCGGGCGCTTCAGCATCCGGGTCGCAGCCATCTTCCTCACTCCCCGTGTCTGCATGGGACGCCATTTTAAAAGTGTGGAAACTATTCTCTCCCACAAAAGTTATGGCGAAGTGAAAAGAGCGTTCACACACAGCACCTAAGCGTTAATATCAGTCAGAGAGCGTCCGTGCACACTCTGATGCTTCAGTGTTTCACACAAGACAACACGTCCCTCTGAATGAATACTGAGTCAAAGTCACTGTAGCTTTAGCATTAGCTTTAGCGCCGCCGATGTCGTAACGGTCCAATAGCACTGCGTTGGCGGTCCGACGGACCGTGCAGTTACTCACAGAGTACTCTCCTTCAGAAGGCGAGCGTGTCAAGCGATGGCTCGGTGCTCTTCCGTGCCTGCGAATATCGTTGAAATCGCGGGGAGTCAGCTCCTTCACGGCGTCCTATCGGCCTGGCCTGACGAAGAGGGAAAAAAAACACGCCACCTCAGCCGAAGTGTCAATCGTTGAAAAACACGGGAAAAATATCTGAGCCCACCGTCTGTCGGTCCGGATGACGATGAAGATCCAGAGAACAATGTTCGGGCGCCACTTTGTAACAGCAGTCTGGCGAGGAAGGACCGGCTAGCAGGTCCAGCGAGCGTGTGGTGTGTAGGTGTTAGCCGAATAACCCGAAGCCAGTCAGTTAAATCCAATAACAGACCTTTATTTGCTGTTAGCAACATTACACCTTGTAAGCCAGGTCTCCACAGCTGTACTCGTCCGTGCATACATGCGCGGAGATTGGTATCGCCGGCGCCAGCTTGTCACAACAGTAAGGTTTCTTTTTGAGAGAAAAGAACATGAGCAGCATGGAATTGCTGCCGCTAACAACACACACCCACTAGGAGACTCCCACAGCTATTACAATATTAGGGCAACCCCCCCCCTAGTGGTGCTATAACCCAAAAGGGTTAAAATGGCCTGCATTTGTATAGCGCTTTACTTAGTCCCTAAGGACCCCAAAGCGCTTCACACTACATTCAGTCATTCACACACTGGTGATGGGAAGCTACATTGCAGCCACAGCTGCCCTGGGGCGCACTGACAGAGGCGAGGCTGCCGGACACTGGCGCCACCGGGCCCTCTGACCACCACCAGTAGGCAAACATAGTTAGTATCTTGCCCAAGGACATTTGGCATGCAGCCTGGAGCAGCCTGGGATTGAACCACCAATCTTCTGGTTAGTGGCGGACCTGCTCTGCCACCTGAGCTACAGCCACCCCGTTGTTACAAACGGCTATGAAAAAGCAACTATATAATATAAACTAAAAATATGGCATCACCCTAGAGACCAGCGCCCCTCAAAAATGTTTCTATATATTCACTATTGTAATGGGTGGCTCTGAAGTGTAGTAGTTAACACATTTGCCTAATAAGCAAAAGATCTGGTCATTCGCACAGACACACGACTCCTTTTGATGTTGCATCAGAAAGGATTTCTTCCTCTTCTTTTTCCTGCTTCCTTTAGTAGTTTCCAGATCATCTGCCTCCACCTCATTCCATCCCTCGGATCCTCTTCTGTCACACCACCTCTACCAGTCATAGTCCCTACATTTTAAGTTCCTACTCTCACCTCCACACTCCTACCTTCTCTCTCTCTCTGCCTCCAAACATGCCTTCCCCTTTTCCTCTTCCTTTGTCTTCAGCCAACAGTAGCACAGTTTCTACAGACTCCCTGTTGGCCAACAAGTAGTTTTATATTCATTATTGTAATAAATAAAAAACATCACATTAACTTCATATGAATATGCTATTTAAATCATACCATTATTGTTTTCATTACAAGGTTTTCTTCTTCTTTTTTAAGTGACAGTTTTAGATATGAATAAAAGCCCAATTTTACTCTATAGACTACTATGACCTCTTCTAATGTATTGGTGCTTTATGGCCATTTATTCTTTTTATTCCCTGTGAGCGAAAGAGCAAATTACTCCACTCTTAGGTCTGAGCATTCCAGCATCCAGGATGTCAAAGGTCTGTCCCGAGACAAGAGTGAAGTCAAACCTCTGGAGCAGTTTGGCCATCACCACTTTAGCCTCCATCTAAAAATCACAACAGCGCCCACAGAGATGAGTCTGTGTGTGTAAAGGTGAGTGGGTCTTCATGTTGACTTATACTGTCATCCTCACCTGAGCAAAGTTCTTTCCCAGACACGAGCGAGGACCGAGGGCAAAGGGGTAGTAGCAGTAATAAGGCCTTGTTGAACAGACAAGAGACAGCCTCAGTTACTGTGAACCATTTAACTGATTTAGTCTGAGATAATAACTGGTGTACAAACATTAGACTAAAACATGTCAGCATGGTGACACAGTGTGTTCCTTACTTGGGAGCATCTGGGTGAAATCTGTCTGGATCAAATCTCAGTGGATCCTTGAAGAATCTCTCCAGTCTCCCACATGTATAGGAGCTGAACTAGACATCAGAACAGTTTATTTATTCATCTTGATTCCAGGTAACTGTCTTGTAAGTTTTGTTTTGTTTTGTTTAACTAATTGATGCCACTGATCTTTATGGTTATATAAAACAGAAGTTTATTTTCTGCTTTGAAGCTAGAAACACACACAAAAAAAATCTATGACTCACTACAGCAACAAACCCTCCAGGTATGTGGACACCATCAATGACCATGTCTTCAGCAATATCACGAGATGTGGCCGGAGTTACGGGATAAATTCACAGAGTCTCTTTTAGCACCTGGGGGAAGATCACAACGTTTATGGTGCATCTTGTTTTGTAAAAAAAAGAAAAGAAAAAAGACTGAGAGACTAAGTTCACTGTTGATGCCGTCTGTCATTGTTAGTTGACTAATTTTGAATCCATGGGTGAACATGAGATTACAAATCACACTAAAAACATTACCACTATTTTCAAATAGTCACATGTACCTGTGACAGGTAGACCAACTTGCCCAGGTCATCGTAGCTTATTTCACGTTTCATCCCAATAACATCGTCCACTTCTTTCTTCGCTCTGAGAAATGAGAAAACTCCATAAGAAACCAAAGTTCACTTGTTCTAATGGAAACTGATGTCTGCTATATTTTGACTTTTTACTTCTCCAGTATATCAGGATGTCTTCCAAGTTCCATGATGCAAAAAGCCAGCTGACTGGCTGTTGTTTCTTGGCCTGAAATAGCACAAATGTTTTAAAATTGAATCTCTATTACCACCTTAATATGAATGTACAATCACTTAAATAATTGTACTCTTAATCTTTTCTTCTTTCTACACCAAAAGAGTGGATCATAAAATAATCAGTTGACATGAAACTCAATAAAATGTTACAACATACACTATATAAAAACAACGCTGTTTTTCAAGTTTCAAGTTTAGCATTTCCTCCATTGCTTAGCAGTTTTGAAACCAGACGTCACAATCAAAAGACAGATCTGACGGTGAACCCAAGAACACTGCACACTCACATAAGAGCAGCAAGCCATTATTTAGATTCTTTGTGTATGCTAATCGGGACCATAATTTACAAAATGAAAAATTACAAAACAATATTGTCATTATGTTTATTTTGACCTTAGTAATAAGTTAAGGTCAAAGAGCAAAGAAGCAGAAGGAAATTTCACATACACGTTTAAACAAACAGACAATTTGAAAGAATGCAGGTTTAGGACACTTTTGTATGGGTTTCACTTTTATATACAGTGTATAATAATACACAGATCATCTGGTCTGTAGTTTATGTCTATGTGAGTTAAACAGGTGATTAACTATGTTATTACACTTGACAGTAAATATAACTGTATAAATGTTTAAATTGAAAATAGTGACTTTGCTGGGTTCCTGGCAAGGGGAACTTTTTTTGTTTCCTTTTTGAAATATTGACCTTTTAACACACTTTATGCTTGTGGTGTGGCAAAAAGAACCCACAACTTATTTTGGATTTTGTTTTCATCCATCTATTTTCTCAACAGCTCATCCAATTTCAGTGTCACATTGTGCTATCACTGCAGAGAGACCAGTCAGCTTAAAGTTAGGAGCTGGGACTCAAAAGAGGTAAAAACACCAGGACTTTGTATCTGTTTGGATTTAAAACAGTCTTTGATGAAGGGGGCTTCATATGTGGACGAATATGCTGTGGCAGTTAAGTCTTGCAGTGTGAGAGGAAGCACAACCTCCAACTTATTTTGTAACATTTCACAAATCCATCCAACTACCCATCTACTTTGTTAACCACTTATCCAATTCAGTATCACAGGCTGCTGGAGACATGAAATAACAGAGACTCACCGGCAATGAAGAATGTCACGAAATTGTCCAGCATAAACTCCTCATCTTCTTCAGTCATGATTTCCTCTGAAACAATAAGAAAATTGACACATAAATTAATATTTGGCTTCTTTCTCTTTTTTTCATTTGTTACACGTCAGATGTTACAATGTCTTCTGTGTTAACGTCTCTATCAGTCATCTATTTATATTCTGCAAAGCTTCCAAAGTGTCCATTTTCAAGCAAATCACAGAGCCAGCCTTCCTGATCAGTTTATTTAGTTTGCTGGTGTCATCGGCATGATGTCGCTTCTTCAGCATCAGCATGCAGACCACAACAAAGAACACTCCACTCGCCACAACTAAAAACTCAGTGTATTTGTTTACTCTTGTGTGTACTATTCACAGCAATTTAAAATCAATGCTCAAGGCTTACTGAGTCTATTCAAATGTGAAATTTAGGGACTTCAACCTTGGTTGGCAGTTTTGATGATTTGTGTCAGGATGTCCTTGGGGACCTCGTCACCGTTTTCAATGGCGGCCTTTCTCTCAGCGATCCACTGAGATCCAGTTTTGCGCAGCAGGCGGCACGTTTCCCTCACCTCATTAATGTATCCTCTGTTCTTTGGATTAAACTGGAATGGCAGATTGAAGAAGTTAACATTCCATGCAACAAGACTTGCAGTACATACTTTCTTCTTCTTTGGCTCTCGGAGGAGGCGGATGCCTCTTTCCCCCTCTCCCTCCCTTATCTTCCCTACTGATGCTTCTATGTGTTTGTCTAGTCTCGTCTAACTCTAACCCTCAAAGACTTTCTCGGTCTTGTTCTCTAAAACCTAAAGAATTATGGATCGAAGAACAAGAAGCGGCTACAGCTGTTCAAAATCCCATAAGGCTGGCCAACATGATAGACGATTGGCAGGCCTGTGAGTACTCAGACTGTGTTTTGAACGCAATATGGATAAGATCTTGGATAAGAACAACGGGAATTGAGATAATTGGTGACCAGTGATGGACATTAGACCAACTGTAAAAATTGGATGCAGTTGTTCGCACTAAACCCAAACATTCACCATCTTCACTCATGTGGCCCCCCTGGTGTCAGCTGAAGGCCTGCCAAGGTCGAAGCTGACTGGAACAACAAATTCTTCCTATGATAACAGTATTGTTGTCAGAACTCTTTGTACCTCATTCAAGGCCACCTGGGTCCACTGGAGACTGTTGACCTTTGCTTAACCGGGCGTGGCGACACTTTCTCTCAGCTGAACACGGGATACACACACACACATGCACACCCACGAAACATGTACACTGATACTGATACGCCCTCACTATCACCCTCCCTCCCCCGAATCCAACGCCTTCTCCCATGCTTACCTCCCATCCAATGTGGACACCGGAACAGCTGGAGGCGCAATCGAAGATTGCAGCGGACCCAGATCGGCTGTACACACTGGAATACTCTCCCATGTTGCTTGTCTGTGTTTTATTGTGTTATGGTGTGTTGATATCTGTGCATTCCTGGATTATCCTTTTGTGTTACACATTTCAATGTTTTTTTTTTCCCTTGCTACCTAGCCTGACCTGTCTCCCCAATGTGATGTTTGTGTATTGTATGTACGGTCGGCAAGGTCTGTCATCTTGGTTGTGGGCAACTGCAACTGACAAATAAAGGCTATCTCATCTCTCTCATCACAAAACACTGAAGTAATACCTCGAAAAAGTTGTCTCTAATGTAGTGAGCCATCCCTTTCAAACATGTCTCAATGGCTTTAGGGAACTGTGAAGTGTTCTTCAGCAGGTCCAAGTCCACCCCGAAAGCAACCTGAGATTTATCAAGGAAAAACACAAACATGAGGAAATATTATTTGGATAAAGACTGCTGTAAAAGCTGTAAAACTGACTGTAATATAGAACCTTAGTAATAACATCCAGGGTAACATAGTTGACAAGCTGGAGCATATTAGCTTCTGTTTTACTGTCGGCAACATCTGCAAGTTTATCCATCAGTTTCTCTGCCCTCTCACTGAAGGTTCCCATCAGACCTCTCAGATACCTGGAAGTAATGATAACTTTAGACGGAGGAGCCAGAACCTGCCAACAAACTACCACAGAAATTTGTGATAACTGTGAAACTCACAGGCTGCTGAACGCAGGGTCCATGATCCGGTTTGTACCACTGCTCATGATCCCGTGCTGTTACCAGGCCATTGCCTAAGAGCCTTCAAAGAAGACAGTTGAGAAAATACGTTATTTTATTCCTCGGAGTTTTAGTTACTGTTAGTTTTGCTTACTGTTGGCATTCAGGTTGCATCTAATCTAAATGTTCCTATCTGAGCCTTCTGTCCTCCTATAACAGGGGTCGGCAACCCTGGGCATGCAAAGGGTTAACTGATGGCACGACCATAGCTGGACTGGCCATCAGCCCACCGGGCAAGTGATTTTTCGTTTTTATGTGCCGATGTTTTTTTTTTGTTTGTTTGTTTTTTTGTAACTGTATAAACAATGAAAGGTGGTGGATTGGCCAGATGCTGGCGTAAAAACAACTCAGTTGTTTGGTGGTGGCTATGGCGGAGCTTCCACTTAGGCCAGCAAGTGGATGAAGGAAAGGTGAAGCAGGAGGAGGAGAGACCCGAGGCGGCCGCTGAGTGTCAGGTGAACTGAACTTCAGATAAGAAGTTGTGACCTGCAGTCTATCTGGGTCAGATATAAACCAAGTTTAGGTGGAGTTTATTTTCGTTGTGCTGACTTTTTACAGTCAGTCACAATAACTCGTACTGCGTACTGCCTAGCATAACGGAGTTTCTATACAGCTGGGTGGGTGCTATGATGTTACTGATAGTGAACTTTATTTTATTCATAAGGTTAGTTAGTAGAGTTGCCAACCGTCCTGTATTAAACGGAATTGTCCCGTATTTAGAGAAAATATTACGCATTTCGTTTTGAGCTGAAAAGGAACACAGTTTGTCCCGTATGTAGTGAAGTAGATTTTGGGGTAGGATTTTACGTGATGTCCACGAATGCAGCACTAACATCCACGCCTTTCCAGCTGATAATTTGAGGCCCTATAAGAAACAACTGCACTTCATTACCACACGGAGGCATTTGGCAGGCTTTTTCCATCCAAGGTGACCAAGAGCATTACATGGTTAAGCATTGCAGAGAGGTTTGCTTTCTTCAGGAAATCCGCTCATTTTAGTATAGCCCTTTAGAGAGTGGTAAGTGGGACTCTTGCGTTTGCTGTAATGTGGCATATGGTAGGGTGGACCTTGACGACTGTTTCCCTCTTTTGTTACAGGATTGTGCCATACTGCTGCTGTCTTGTTCTGTTTTGTTTTGTTTTGTTGTGTCTTGTTGTGGCCTGTTGTCATCTTACAAACATTTATGGACTGGCCTTGATGGGACTCCTGGTTTTATGGTCTTTTACTTGGAATTGCTTGATATATTTTAATCTTGCTTTTATAAAGAACTGTATCTTAGGGTGTATTTGTTTTATTTATATCTCTTTTACTAATTTGTTTTATGCTTTGTTTTGATGCTTTAGTGGAGGTGCGGCTGCTTGTTGAGGGGCTAGGCACATGAGGTGGAATCCCCTCCCCGACGCATGAGAGTGTACACACCGGGCATACGTAGACTGCACCCTTTAGGTTTCAGTGTGAGTGACAGTGAGGTTTGCAGTGGAACTACATGGGTGAGTAATTGGTGGCACCCTTGGGCACTCCTCTCTGTAGGTTGCCTCCTCAAGTGGCCGGTCTCTGTTTAGTTATTTTTATCAAGCTGTTATTGTTCTAGGGTAGCATCGTGGCAGCGAGCCTGGTCATTTTAATTATTGTTTGTTAATAAAGTGTTTTAATTAACCGTCTTGCAGTCTCAGCCCTGCTACCTTAGGAACTTTTCTGATTTTTCAGTTCTATGCTTTTAGTAGTTCTTAATAAATTTTGATTTGTAAAATTGATCTGCCTCACCTCTGCTGTTAATAACGAGCCTGTGATTCTTCATAGCTAGTGTAACATCTACATTGGCTATAGAAATCTTTCCTGGGGTGTAACTCTCTCCCCAGGTGGCGTTGTCAACATCCACGTACTTCAACTAGAATGGAAAAAGACACAAAGCTGGAGCTATTCTGTGTCTTTGCTGCACAGCTGCCGCCTCTTCTCTCATTCTCTCCCCCTCCCTCTCCTGTTGCTACTTCAATCATGAAACTGATCAATGATCTGCTGATCAGCATTTCTGACACAAGTCCAGTCTCTATTGTTTATCTCCCACTTTATGCCTGAAAGAGGAAACCAGCGGATGTTGTGCTAAACAACAGCAGCACGTTTAAGCTTGATCAGCTGTTGTTAGAATTTATTTAATATTAATTTCTAGTATCAGCTGATGTTTGCTGGAGCCACAGCTGTAAAAGCTGCTGGTCATGATGTCGGTTTGGATATGTGGTGAGAGGGAAACATGAAGATGAAACCAGGAGATGTTCTTACTGAATCATCAGAGCTGTGATGGAGAAACGGGATTACCTTTTAGGTGACATGAATGAGTTGAAGTTATGAACGGTTTCTGAGAGACAAATAACACCAGGATCCTTTGTAGCTGACAGCAAAGTTTTGCCAGGAGGGCCAGGTAGGGCGTTACCAGGGTAATAATAATAATAATAATAATAATATAAAAAAAACGTTATTCATCAAGGACACTTAAAAACCAAGGGTATGCCAAGGTGCTTAACAAGATAATAGAAATAGGACCAAAGCAAGTACTAGGTATGCAAGCAGATAGCTGTCACTGATACATAGGAAAGCAACAGATACAGAACAAACAAGGAATTAAATGAGCATAAAAGTGCATAATATAAAATCATAAAATAAATCTTAACTAGAGGGAAAGGCAAGATTGAATAAGTGGTTTTTTAGTCGTGATTTAAACAGTGCAGCAGAATCAGATGCTCGGACATCAAGAGGAAGGGTATTCCACAGTACCGGGGCAGCCAGAGCAAACGCACGGTCACCCCGGGACTTCAGCTGAGATCTAGGTTGCGTCAGAAGTAGTTGAGTGGCAGATCTCAAGCCACATACTCCTGCTAGAACACTTAGAAGTTCACTAAGATAACTCGGCGCTAATTTATTAATAGTTTTGAATGTAAGGAGTAATATTTTAAATTGAATACGGTACTTTATGGGCAGCCAGTGCAAGCTAGCTAGAACAGGAGTAATAGGGCAAAATTTCCTGGTACCAGTCAAGAGGCGGGCTGAAGAAGAAGAGGTAAGACCGTAGTACAAGGAGTTACAATAATCCAACCTGGAGGTCACAAAAGCGTGAATAAGCTTCTCCAGGTCCTCATGTGGAACATAATGCCTAGCCTTAGAGATAAGGTGCAGTTGGTGGAAGCTAGATCTCACGACAGCAGACACTTGCTTATTGAGATTGAGCGAGCTATCCAGCAGTACACCCAAGTTACTGACATAGTCACAGGAAGAGCTAGCAAAGGAACCCAGGGCAGCACAAAGTTGGGCACGAGGGATTTTACTGTTGAACACCACAATCTCAGTCTTCTTATCGTTTAAAACGAGAGAATTACTCAGGAACCATTCTTTGACCTCCCGCATGCATTCTTGAAAGTAGTGCAGGGACACAGCAAGGTCGTCAGTAAGCTCAAAATAGATCTGTATGTCATCGGCGTAACAGTGGAAGGGGATATTGTATTTTTCAAAGATTGTGCCTAGAGGGAGCAAATACAATGAGAAAAGAATAGGGCCTAAAACTGATCCTTGAGGTACACCGCAACAGACCGGTGCAGAGGAAGAGGAGAAGGTGCCCAAGTTAACTGAAAAGGATCTATCAGCGAGGTATGATTTAAACCAGTCGAGGGCAGTGCCTCTAATACCCACAGTGTGCTCAAGTCTTAATAATAAGATGTTATGGTCCACCATATCAAAAGCCGAAGAGAGGTCCAGTAAAACTAGGACCATAGAGCGTCCAGTATCAGTAATTACAAGAATATCATTAAGAACTCTAACCAACGCCGTTTCAGTACTATGCAATGGCTTAAAAGCAGATTGAAATTTCTCAGCAATATTGTTCGTCTCCATTTTAGCAGCACTTTGGAAATACTTTTCTTTCTTATTCTCATTTAAAATGTAAGATTCAGATAATTATTTATTAAAAACTAGACAACCAAAGTTTGTATCTGATGTAAAATCTATAGAAATCATACATATACCAACAAGACAGTGTACATCACTGTCACAACAGCATTTGTTTTCATTCAAAGGCTTTATGGCTTTTCCTATAATACCTGGTGGGCCGGTCTCTAGTCAAAATGCCCGGGGACAATTTTTTATATTTTTTTATTTTTTTGTAGCAGTCCAGCCCTGGCCACGACACGCAGTGATTTAATCTGAGAAGGTGCATTAAAAAAAAAAAGGTCGGCCAGCGGTGCACATCGCAAATTAGCTCGCATAGATACAGTTGTGTCCCTTCTTAATGACGGTATCTTAACAACCCCAGTTTTTACAAGCGACGTTGAAATTTTCACATTCCGAAACTTCAAATGCCTCAGGGAGCTGTCCGCTCAGCACAGCATCAGCACCACAGAAATACACAGATACATCCGTAGACTCGAGACAGAATTCAAAATGGGTTTTCGGGACTTTCAGGTGTATGGACCAATGTTTTCTTTTCTGATCAAACCAGAAAGCTTTAATGAACAGCTGGGTGTGTCTCGCATTAACTGGCTGGACACAAAGGACATCGAAATTTAATTTAATTTATTTAGGACAGTGCATGTTAATGAACATAAATGTAAAAAAATTACATAAATGTAAACATACCAGATTATAGCCAAGGGCTAATTTCCATCTGTTGTCCATAAAACATAAAAAAAGAGACATAATTCATAAAAAATTCATAATTCATTCATAATAAAAACTCCATCACCAAACTCACACATACACACCATTCTATTCCCAAATAAAACATTAAAACTATACAACTTATACATGATCACACACTTGATTTGTCCATAACCAGTTTTTAACCTGTGCCTTAAACAAGTTGAATGTCGAGCATTCTCTGATGGATTGAGGAAGACTGTTCCACAGATGGCCACCCTGGACAGAAAGGACGTTCTGCCCAAATGCTGTCCGTCTGTGTGGTATAAACAAGTCTCCTCGGGTTGTAGCTCGAGTGGTCCTGTCTGAGCTTTCTTTACCCCTAATGAACTCCTTTAGTGGTGGTGAAGCAAGGGAGTGTAAGACTTTATATATTAAAAACACTCTTTTAAGTTTCACTAAGTTATTGAAGTTCAGTAATTAATGTTTTTTTTAACACATGACAGTGGTGGTGGGAAGTCAGTTTTTTGTCAAGTAGTTTTAAACTTCTTTTATAAATGTTTTCAATAGTTTTAAGTGTTGTTGGACAAGCAAGTGACCAGGACGTCAAACAATAGTCTATATGAGAGATGATCATTGAGTAAAAATACATTTTTGCAACATTCATGTTTAAATTACTACATATATAATTAAAATTTCGATTATTAAATTTAAGTACCTGGGACACTTTATTTATGTGACTCTTGAAGGATAATGTTGGGTCTAGAATGACCCCAAGATATTTAAATTCTGGAGCTAATTCAAGCTCTTGTTACGGTTTGGAGGAGGACTCAAGCGCAGGACTCCAGTTCTGATGCTCACAAGAAAGGTTTATTTACAATGCACCAGGTGTATATACAAGAATGTGCAGGGGGTGCTATATACAGCTGAGTGAGGGGAGAAGGGGTCTCCAGGGAAGTCCAGGGGAAAGCACGCGTTCTTCAGAATATCCACTCACACGATCACAAGCTCTCACTCCGACACTGCCACACGGGAAACACACGGGGGGGAAATCCAGGGAGCTCTGTAGACAAGGAGACAGGGTTAAGTACGACGCACACAGGAAAACACTCTTAACTGACTTGCTGTAGCTTGGCTTCACTAACGCGTGGTAGACAACGATCCAGCGGCGAACAGCAGTCGCCTCCTGGCTTAAGTACCGATCACCTTAATGAGACCCAGGTGTCTCATCTCCCGAGGGCGTGGGCCGAGGGCGTGAACCCACAGTGAGTTCCGCCCCGGCGAGAGAGAAGAGGAGAGAGAAAGGAAGAGAGAGAAACAGAGAGAGTGCTGATCAGCGTGCAGCTGATCCGCCTGGCCGTGACAGCTCTACTCCATCCAGGAATATGTTTGATTGCTTCAAGTTTAAGGGGCGTTTTGAAAAATACATGCAGACAGTTTTTGAGGTGTTCAACATTAGGCATGAGTCCTCCAGCCAGCTATGCATTAATGCTAAAGCAGCTGTAAGATCTTTTGCCACCTGCTGGACACTTTTGGCTTGCGTATATATAACTGCATCATCCGCATACATTTGAGCAAATATATTTGGACAGACTTCAGGTAAGTTATCGATAAAAAGAGAGAACAATAAGGGCCCAAGAACAGATCCTTGAGGAACCCCTGTATCACAGTCTAAATATGGAGATTTAACCCCGTCCAACACCACACACTGTTTCCTGTGTGAGAGATATCAGGCAAACCACTGAAGAGCCTGACTGGAGATATTAAACTGAGTCAATCTGGACAACAATATCTGATGGTTTACAGAGTTGAAAGCCTTCTTCAGATCTAAAAATACCACTCCAACACAGGGACTCTTGTCCAGCAAGCTCTTCAAGTTCTCCACTAACATACACAGGGCAGTGTCTGTGGAGTGATGTGCCCGAAAGCCAAACTGCAATGGATGTAATGAGGGTTGGGTGTTTTCTAGGTGAGCAGTGAGGAGTTTAACCACCCACTTCTCAGCTATTTTAGATATGACCGGGAGTATGCTTATGGGGCGATAATTAGACATGTCAGTCTTCACACCTGCTTTGAAAATTGGTGTAACTGCAGCAATTTTCCAATCTGTTGGAACAATGGAATGTTCGAAAGACATATTCAAAACATGAGTGGTTGGACGTTCAAGCAAATCCATATGTTCCTTTAGGAAATTTGTGTTAATACCATATACATCAAGTGCTTTTGATTGTTTTAAACCTGTAATTAGTTTAGCAACTTCAGTGTCTGAAATATGAGTGATGGTGAACAAATTTTGACCAACATCATTCACATTATCAGAGCATACGACTGAGTCAAAGCTCTGACTGATCTCCTTAACAGATGAGATAAAGAAAGTGTTTAAGTTACTGGCAATAGATAGAGGCTCTCTAACAATAGAGTTATTTACATAAAGTTCAATTGTATTTTTGTTTTTGTGTGAATGACGGCCAAGTAATTTATTTAGGTGTTGCCAGATAATTTTTACCATTACCTTTGGCTCTTTCAATTATATTTATAAAGAAATTTGCTTTGGCCTGTCTCAAACTTCTTGTTACTTTGTTCCGCATTGAAGTAAATCTCTGTCTATCCAGAGTTAGACCTGTTTTCAGGAACTGTTTTAGTAATTGATCTCTTGTTTTCATTAGATTCTTGCATTCTTTGTTTAACCAGGGCAGATTAGATGTTGTCTTTATTTTTTGTCGACCTCTAATGGAGTATGTTGATATAACATAACATTGACAATGTCAGTGAAGTGACTGCTACAGAATTGTGGATCATCACTACACAATAAAGGCTCCCAGTTAACTGATGCTAATGCTTCTGCTACATTTTGTCGCTGACTTCTTGGTATAAATTCATAAAAGGATCTCCTATTAGATGAACTATGAAAGTGATTCTTAACCCGTGATTTTATAAGTTTTCTAGAGAATAATATAAAATTGTGGTCTGAAATACCAGTGATAAAATTATAAAACTTAATAATTCGCTCGGGCTTATTACTGAAAACCAGATCTATTTTAGTTTTAGAGTGTCTCGTTATTCTTGTGGGTTGTTCAATGTGTTGAGTAAAGTTTAAAGTCTCCATTATGTCCTTGAGTGTTTTTCAGTCCTTTTCACAGTCCCAGTTGACATTAAAATCTCCCATTACAATTATTTCATTAGACTTATTATTTATAGTATGACATTTAAAAAATATAAACAGGGCAATATAAACAGATCAACGTAAATGACATTTCTGGGGAAAGAGTGATTTTTAATAGAAATATGTTCTATTTCAACATCTATTGGTGAACTAAGTAAAGAGCAATCCAGGTGTTTTTTTACATACACAAGTATTCCTCCTCCTCTTGTTCCAATTCTATCCTTTCTGAATACTGTGTACTCTGGAAAGACAACCGCAGGCTCAGGAGAAGAACTTGTGAGCCAAGATTCAGACATACCCAAAATAGAAATATTGGAATTGCTTAGAATATGTTCCAGTTGTTCATGCTTTGGTAACATACTACGAATGTTAATGTGTCCACATAGAAGCCCCTTCGGTTTATTTTTAGTGTCCCAGATTACTTTAGCCTGATTAAATGTCTTGCAGATCTTTGTTCCTCTGTAACTTTTAATAGCAGGATTTCTTGTCCTTTTGTTGACAATGCTATGAGCATTTAATGATGAGAAACACTTTACCAGAGACTGTAGTTGAGGTACAGCAGGTGGGGGGCCCAGGCAGCCCAGATTGGAGGCCCAGGCAGCCCAGATTGGAGGCCTGGACAACAGGGGCGTAAACACTATTAGTTGCAGATGTAGCCTTATTAACTGGGAGGGTGGTTGGAGCACAGTTAGTTGAGGTGGAAAGCAACGCAGAGATAGCTGTGCCCATAGGCTAACTTGGCTAATTAGTTGTAGCCAGTCCAAATCACTGATGTTTGAAATATGTCCAGGATTTAGTTCTATATCACCAGCCAAAAGTAACATCAGAACAAGTTTCAGAATCTCCAGGGACAATTGTGGTGTATTTAATTGTTCATGTTTAACTGGGGGTGGTCTAGCATGACCAAAATCCAAGAATCTTGTGAACAAAACATGTTGACTCCATTTGGCTGGGAAAGTGGTATAGTTATCCAGCTTTCTTGGACATGTCAAACTCCACAGAAGATAAAAATGCATAAAAACAAAAAGACAAGTTGATGTCAAGATCCAGGGGTTTTTAGATGTTTTTTTTTTTTTTTTTGGCAAAAGCACAGGACCTGCCAAGCTATGTGTCTGCACCCTAGCAGCCATCTTGAAAAACACCAAGGTTCAATCCCAGTTTAGAAATACTGTTTCTAAACTGAAAAGCTCGACTCTGTGGGGGTCTGTGCAGTATTCCCCTGGTATTCCACTGGTATGCCCTGGTATCTCTTAGCTTGGTTCCCCCTAGCTGGCCCTTAGCTCTCCCCTTGGTTGGTCTCCCTTCCCCAGCTTATCGCCTCGAAAAATAGGCTTCTGCGCCGGTCGGACCACGCTGTGCGGCTGCCGGCTAGCTAGTAGCTCGGCTACAGTGAGCAAACACAGCAGGAACACGGCTTCAGCGTTCAAGCATACGCTGTCGCCTGGGCACTGTGCAGCTCGGCTGCGAAGTATGTAAACACAGAGGGGATACGGCTTCAGCATTCCAAGCGTTCGCTGTTGGCCTGCTTAACACTGTGGGGAATGAACAGTGGAGAATTAGGCTACGGTTCATGCCGGCTAATCGTTAGTCGGCCTACGAGTAGCATTCCAGCCGGTTAGCCTGTCTGGCGTGTCGCCCGCAGCTCGCGGGTTAACGCGGCCAGCAGGGCTCCGCTCATTCTTGGCTACATTGGGGAAATGTGTCAGAGTTCCAAGCATATGCCTTTACCTGTCAGCACTGTGACACAGGAGCTAATAAACAGTGAAAGGGGAATTCAGGTTGCGGCTAGTGCCGGTGTTCTGACAAAACGTCCTACCCATCAAGCTGCCCTACTTGTTGTTACTGCGTATGCGCACAATTCAAAACGGCCATGTTTCCGGTGTAAATAGTACACGCCAATTATTTCATCCTACCCCGATCTTGTGCCGATCTCGTTGCTTTCGAAAAAAGGTTTGTATTATAAGTTTTACTTCTTTATTACAGATGATAATTTTTTACCTTAAGCTGCTCACTCGAAGTCATATTTCAAGTGTTTATTTTGTGCTTTTAAACTTCTGCAAACCTTCTCAATTTATTTTAGTCCTCCTGCAGTTACTGGACACCACGCTCCGTTATGTTGAATAAACGCTCGGTTGTTATGTCGAAGAAAGTACTATTGCACCACATACTTGTTAATTGCGCGGTAACGTTGTGTAGTCGTTTTATTTACTGTATGGATTCCGAAGCCATGTTGAAATTGTCCGATTTTCTCCTTAGTTATGGAGAACAAATACGAGGAACTGCTCATGTTTCTGTCCATTGGGTCCTACCCATCTGAATACAATAAGTCCCAGAGGCAAACCCTTAGGAGATATGCCGCAAAATTCAGGCTGAAGGGTCAGTATTGTAATGTAAATAAATAACTAAATGTAATTATTGGTTAAATACATGTTATAATTAATTTACATTTTTTAAATATAGGCGGAGTGCTCTTGTTTGGAGACCTGAGAGTGATAAAAACAAAAGAAGAAGCCATGGGACTATTCCAAGAGTTTCATTCAAGTCCCATCGGTGGACACACTGGCGTACTCAAGACTCGAACTGCAATTTGTTCCAGATTTTACTGGTATGGCATGTCGGTTGACATTGGGAATTGGGTAAGTATTTTTAAAGTTGTTATTTCTATATAGTATGTTAACAGTGCTCCAATAGAATGCATAGTTATCCTGAAGACCCGTACCAGATTTTAGGATGATGTACAGTAATTAACACTGTTTCGCCACTTGATCGAGTATTTTTTATAGAACATTTGCAATTTTGTTGTTTAATTAATTGCGATTGTTGGATAATATAAAGATCGTTCAATATGTTTAAGGTCCTGGCTTGTGACCAGTGTCAAAAAATGGGAAAACCATTGGCTGCTGTGCAACCACTGCAGTGTATAAAGCTAAATATCAGTAGCATTTTAGTAGAAAATAGTAATGTTATCATGTACATTATGTATTAATGTGATTCTTTTATCACTGACAGGTGTCACATGTCTGGGAGCTAATCGGAATAGATCTAACTGGACCTCTTCCAAAAACGTCTAGTGGCTTTCAGTACATTATGACTGCAACGGACTATTTTTCAAAATGGGTTGAGGCTTTTCCATTAAAAAGCAAAAGTGCTGCTGAGGTAGCTCATCAGTTGTGCTCACTCATATATAGACATGGCTGCCCAAAATGAATTTTATCCGACCAAGGAAGAGAATTTGTTAACGAGTAAGTTTACTTTTCCATACCTCTCTTTAGGTAAATACTTGGCCACAGTGTGCCAAGTAGCTGCCAGGCCAAAGGTTGTGTGTGATTGTTTTTAAAAAACAATTTTCTTTTTTCTTTGAAGCTCAACTCAAGACTTAATGAAAATAAAAAGAAGTGTCACAGCAGCGTATCACCCTCAGACAAACGGCCTAGACGAAAAGACAAATGACAACATAAAAAGGTATGTTTTATTTGTATGTAACATTTCATTTGCTTTTAAGACACTGTCACTATTGTGGTTTTTTTATGTCCACATGTAGAGCCCTGAGAAAATTAGTCAACAGTCAACAGAATGACTGGGATGTGTATCTGGATGCTACACTGTTTTCTTTGAGGTCCAAGGTCCACACCACAACCAAATACACACCATTCCGTTTAATGTATGGGAGAGAAGCTACATATCCTTCTGAAGTTCCTGTTGAAGTTCCAGTAAGTGTTATTAAGGAATTCTATTTATGCAACAACTATGATAATGCATAAATTAAATGTAATCTTAATTGGAAATTGTGCATATTGATATTGGCTGCAGCTTTAATCTTCTCTGCTTAACTTCTATATGCAAGATACATTTCAAAGATAAAGTAAGTGACTAGTTACTTCTTTATGTTTGTATCTTTATGTAAAATAATAAATGTTGAGGAGACCTTTAAGTATAATGTGTTCACCTATGGAAGTGTATCAAGGGGAAAAATGACTATACAAAAAATTATATGAGTCTATCTTTGTGGCTTTCTCTGCTCAAAGCTTTATAATAGTATATTTACTTTTAAACATAGAGAGAACAGGCTACTATGGGGAACATGGCTGCCACTGCTGTGACACCAGATAGGCAGGCCATGGGCTGGGTCCCCTCCCACACCTGTTGCTGATTCACTGCTGACCCCTCCCACAGCATCCCTCCCATGGCCCCGCCTCTGTGAGGCCTGGACCGGTGGAGGTTGATTATCGTGAGGTGGATGTTGAAGAAGTTCCATCCCCTCTGGCTGCCACTGGAGTGGGGTCCGAACGGGTGAATCCATGTCTGGGTTGCCTGGTTCCGGGGCCCTCCCACAGCATTTCCCTCCCATGGCCCCGCCTCTGTGAGGCCTGGGCTGGTGGAGGTTGATTGTCAGGAGTTTGATGTTTTTGACGCTTGGCTCCGGTCAGACGACCAGGGTTGCCTGATGGACTGCCTGATGGACTGCCTGTCTACCCTGCGGCCACCTCACTGTGCTGAGGGGCCTATGCAGGCGTGTGGAGACGGCCGTGTTCAGTTGAAGCGGGGAGGACTCGGAGTCTAGGCTCAGCTGTCCTCCAGCTGCCCTCCTCCCTCCTGACATCCTTTGAGTTGGGCCTAATGGCCAGCACTGCTGCAGGCTGTGTTCCCCTGGCATATTGCCCGTGCTTCCCCAGTTTTAGACGCCAGTCGGACCTCGCTGTGTCTGATACATCAGCTAGCGAATGTGTGTTCTCCAGCCTCTTTAGCTAGTCTCTGTCTGGCATATAGGCTGCTGCGGCTGCAGGCTGTGTTTCTCCGGCGTATTGCCACAGGTCAAGCTAGGGACCTGTTCTAGGGACCATTCGCCGGCTTGCCTGCCAGTCGGTCCTCGCTGTGTCTGATGCCTCAGCCAGCGAGTAATTGTTCCCCAGCCTGCGGCGCTGTCTCCCTGTCTGGCGTTGCTCGCTTCTTGTAGGGTTGCGCATCCAGTAGGGTCCCCACTCAGTGGCTCAGTGAGCTACGCTTCCTCTCCTCACTCTGCTCCTGGGATTCCAGGTTCGGGCCCTGGGCACCGAAGGCTCCAGCTGGAGATCCTTGGGGAGCTTACACACGGGCTCGTCCTAGCCAACCGCCCATGCTTCTGGCATTCCATCGCTCCAACCGCATGCCACGGGTTTGCGCGCTTCTCAGGCCTCGCTATGTCTGACATTTCAGCCAGTGAGTGAGAGGTGAGAGGTCCCCAGCCTGCAATGCTGGCTCCCTGTTGGTGCTTTGTCTGTGTGTCACGGACTTACACAGCCAGCACGGGGGCGCCCAGTAGCTGGGACTTTGTGTCTGACCTCGAGTGTCTCGTTGCGAGTTCACTCTTGAGGCTCCTCTGTCTGCGGACAAGCACGTGGTGACGGTGCTGGAGGTGGACCTTCAGGTCATCGCCTTGCTCAGCCCTCCACTTACGCAGGCTAGGCTGCCAGCCCCCCCCCCTGTCTGTCAACAGCTCAGGGCGGCTTCGGCTTTGAGGATGGACGGGTCACATCCCTAGCTTGACCTGTGGTTGCTGGCTGTGTTCCCCTGGCGTGTTGCCCGCTTCACCGGCTTACATGCCAGTCAGACCTCACTGTGGCGAGTGAGAGTTCTCCAGCCTGTAGCGCTGACTCTCTGTTTGGCATTGCCCGCATGTCGTAGGCCTATGCCTAATTCATTAACTTTTTTGTGGACAAGATTGTTAGCCTGAGGCCTCCGATCCCATCTATTGTTGATCCAGCCATGCATGCTCCTTGATCAAGCCTGTTCTCTGCCTTTGCACCAATTTCTCTGCTTGATTTAGAGGACTTGGTGCTACATGCTAAGCCCTGTGGTTCCCTGAACAATGTTGTTACTCCCCGTTTTCTCCAAAAGGTATTTCCTACCATTGGACCTTATATCCTGAAAATTATCAATCACTAGTCTGTTAACCGGTCAAGTTCCTAGTGGGTTTAAACATGCAGTCATACACCCCTTACTTAAGAAACCTGGCCTTGATAGTGTGGTGGATTTTTGTGTGATATGTATAACTATGTAACTATATACACTATATATCTATGTGCACTGAACATATATATTTTAACTTTCATGTGGAGTCTTAAGCACAAGACATTTTTGCTTCACCGAGGTTTATTAAGTTGGTACAGTAACAGGGCGGTTAATGTAGGGGGAGAGTTCTCTTGAATAATTTACTTAATAATTAATTAATTTAACGTCTTTAATGCAGCACAACCAAAACAGTAACATTGTAACAGAGATCCTGAACACATCACGATAAAATATCATACAAAATAAACACACACACACACACACACACACACACACACACACACACACACACACACACACACACTTTGAACCCAAACTGAAGTGTTTTTATATATGAGAAAGCATGTAACCTATGTATTATATGTTATAAGATTGTGCCACTTGCTGTATAAGATTTAATAATTAGGATTAATGTGTGACCTTTGACCGTGTCATGACCTATTGTGATAAGCCAGAGCAAGGGGTACTCAGAGTCCTGACTGGCCTTTGGCCAAGACCTTGGCCGCTACCTGACCCCAGCAGCTGTGCTGGGCGTGTGGTAAAGTTACTCAGCAGCAGGGGGCGGCGATACTGGTCCCTATATTAGGGGACCAGAGGACGCCCCCAGAGCGCTTTTTTCCTCCTGCTGCTGCTACCTGTCAGTCTCTGTGTTGCTCTGCTGTCTGTGCTTAAGGCTGTACACCCCGGGGTTTTGCTTTGCTTGTTTTCTGCTCTGTAATTTTCTTGCTAAATGTCTGTATGTATTTTTCCTGCTGTTCATATGATTCAGTGTATTAAACTCTGTTCCAAGAATTCTACTCTTTTACAGAGCATCTTTTTGAGTGTCTTGATTTTAATTGGATTTGGATCTCCACATCATTGGTGGGAGAAGGTTATCAGGATGGCTTCAAAATTTGCGACCACAATAGTTCTGTTATGTCAAATTTTAGACCGAGCTCCAAGCTTCCCTTTTCAAGCAAGATCTTGGAGAGGATTGTACATACCCAGCTGTTGGATTACTTGAATGACTCGCAACTGTCTGAAATCTTCCAATCTGGTTTTAAGCCCTTTCACAGTACGGAGACAGCTCTTGTTAAAGTTATGGATGACATTCTTGTTGCTACTGATCGTGGTAAATATGCTGTGCTTGTGTTATTGGACATGACAGCTGCATTTGACACAGTGGACCAAGACCTGCTGATCTCCCGCTTACACCACTGTGTCAGAATTTCTGATTTGGCATTGTCATGGATAAAATCATATCTTTTTGAAAGAAGTTTTTGTGTTAAGCTGGGGCTGGCCGCTTCCTCTGTGGCCCCTCTGCTTTGGGGTGTGCCCCAGGGATCTATGTGTCATTTCATTTGTATGCCGATGACTGTCAGCCTTTTAGTCATTTGGATACCTCCCCATGTCAATCACTGCTTGACTGTCTTAGCGATATTAAATCATAGATGGCAAATAATTTTCTGAATTTTAAAGATCGCAAAATGGAAGCAATGTTATGGCCCGCATCGTTCTACTGATTCTCCAGATGTTGATTTTGGTGATTTGACCTCCCACTTGAAAAGTTCGATCACTAATCTTGGTGTTAAACTTGATTCCGCGCTTACTTTTGATGGTCATGTAAATGGGGTGGTAAAATCAGCTTTTTATCACCTCAGACGCCTATCGAAGGTTAAGCCTTTCCTTTCCAAACCCAATTTAGAAAATCTTATTCATGCTTTTATCACCTCACGTCTGGACTATTGTAATTCCCTTTTAATAGGGGTTGGGTCAGGCACTCTGTCACGTCTGCAGTTAGTGCAAAATGCAGACAATTTTTAACCGGTAGTAGGAAATTCGATCACATCACTCCGGTTCTGGCTTCCTTGCATTGGCTTCCCATTGAATTTAGGGTTCGTTTTAAAGTCCTTTTATTGGTTTTTAAATCTTTAAATGATCTGGCTCCTGTCTACTTATCTGATTTGCTGAAGCCACATGTTCCTCCTCGCTTGCTCCGTTTAGCTGAGCAGCTGTTGCTGTCAGTTCCTAAGTCGCGGCTGAAATGCAGAGGAGACCGAGCGTTTTCAATTGCGGCTCCGATGCTCTGGAATAACCTTCCCCTCCATATTAGACAAGCGTCATCAGTGCAGGTCTTTAAGATTGAAAACCTATTTTTATTCCCTGGCTTTTAACTCTGTAGGAAACTGACACCTTTCTTGTTAATTTTATTGTATTTTCAATGATTTTATTGTATTTTTAATTTGGTAGTTGTTTTGATCTGTGTTGTTCAGCACTTTGGTCTGCCTGGTGTGTTCTTAAAGTGCTATACAAATAAACGATGATTAAGATGATGATGATGATGATGATGATGATGATATGCGACCAGCGGGATGCTACGTGGCAGCTCGGTGTGCTGCGTTCCCTGGCGGTCTGCTTCGCGGTTCCCGGGCTGACCTTGAGTGGCCGATCACTTGTGGTGCTGCATCCTGCATGACCGGTTCAGGCCAGTCTGGCGTCTGCAGACTGCTGCCTCCGCCCCCTGGCTCGGCCTTTGCGTCTGCGAAGCCCTGACCAGGGTGGTGTCTCTATTGGTGCGTTGTCACTGACTCCCGGCACCTTCACTCTCGGCGGTTCGGTTGCACTGTCTCCTTGTGGGGTGTCTTACAGAGTTACCCCGTACATATGGAATATGTAACGGTGTGGAGAGACAGTCTCGATATGCTAGAGAACGTATGGTTAGGGTGTAACCTTGGTTCTCTTAGTGAGAGACTATCTCTCCACCGTCAGGCCGCTCGGAGACGCGTTCCGATCAAACTATCACCGCTGTCACGTCTGCACAGCTGTTTTATACGTGAGCTGTGGGGCGTAGCCGGGCGTGCTGGAGTGTCTTAAAGAAATATCCACAAGGGGGGTCGTACCCCGTACATATGGCATATGTAACGGTGTGGAGAGATGCTAGAGAACACATGAAGTCCCTCAATGACTTGACTCAATAAAGTATATAACAAAAGAAAGTGGGGTGAAACTACATGCACAATAATTGCAATTTGTTCTCACTAAGAGAACCAAGGTTACACCGTAACCGTACGTACAGCTCTTCAGCTGCCAGCCGCAAATACATCACACCACAACCACCCACCAACCCTTAAGTCCCCATGTTTTAACAGGCGGGCGTGATTGCGGATGCCGTGCAGGTGCGTCCGCATGGCACCGCAGACCACGCCCGCCACAACTATATAAAAGAACATATTAACAAATCTTGTGAACTGTTTGCAACTAATTTACAGAATAGATATTGAAAAGTGATCATTAAATTCACTTTTAGCAAATTTTTATTATTACTGCAAAAAACACTTTTTAATGAAATGCTGTGTTTTCACTCTATACTGTTTCACTTGAAATTCCCAAGTGATTTATTGTTCAAAAATCTGAACACAAATACAATTCTATCTTTAATAAAATTGTGTGTGATGTATTTTTAACCATGAAGTTTTGTTTTTTGTTGTTGTCAGTAATGCTATTAACACAAATAAAAGCTGATTTAGGGACATTTTCAATTTATTTTAACTTTACTTAAAATTTTGACATCCAGAATTATTAAGTTAATGATATAGGCATTAAAAGTCCTGTGGTAGTGATGAAAAAGTAATGACAGAGCTACATTAAAGTAAAGAGAATATTAAAGTCAGTGCTCATCCAAAAAAAAGGAACAAAAGAAACAAAAAACCCACCTATATTTTCAGTATTATAATACATTTATAATACATTTATTGTATCAAATTCACGCTAATGCTTTTAGTATGTTTTTCGTTTGCATTAGTAAAGAGTAACCTATTTTTCTTCTATGGTCTACTATGACCATAAGTTGTCTTATTTTTGTAATCCCTGTGACTCAAAGTGCACAACACTCCACTCTTTGGTCTGAGTGTGCCAGCATCCAGGATGTCAAAGGTCTGTCCCGGGACAAGAGTGAAGTCAAACCTCTGGAGCAGTTTGGCCATCACCACTTTAGCCTCCATCTAAAAACACAACAGCACCCACAGAGATGAGTCAGTGTGTTTATAGGTGAGTGGGTCAATGTTGACTTACACTGTCATCCTCACCTGAGCAAAGTTCTGTCCCAGACACGAGCGAGGACCGAGGGCAAAGGGGTAGTAGCAGTAATAAGGCCTTGTTGAACAGATAAGAGACAGCCTCAGTTACTGTGAACCATTTCACTCATCTTTTCTGAGATAAAGTGTGTGCAAACATTAAACGTAATAAAGTCAGCATAGTGAAACAGTGTGTTCTTTACTTGGGAGCATCTGGGTGAAATCTGTCTGGATCAAATCTCAGTGGATCCTTGAAGAATTTCTCCAGTCTCCCACTCACATAGAAGCTGAACTAAACATTAGAACAGTTTATTATTTATCTCAATTCCACGTAACTTGTTTTTTAAAGGACTTTTAAGCTGGTAGGGGGGCTGTTTGGGTTCTGTTTGAGTAAATGATTAGAAGCATAAGCCTCTATTTTAATATATATATAGAGAGAGAGATCCATCTTCAAAGCAGAAGGTATTAAAACATATTTAAAATCTACACAACTCACAAGAGCAATAAATCCTCCAGGTATGTGGATACCATCAATGACCATGTCTTCAGCAATATGACGAGATGTGCCCGGAGCTGTGGGGTACATTCTCAGAGTTTCTTAACGCCTGGGGGAAGATTACAAGGAATACGTGTAATGTGTATGTGTTAGTCCCCATAGGGAAATTTCTCCTCAGCATTTAACCCATTCACCCAGTGAAGCAGTGGGCAGCCACTGACTAATGAGCTATCCCTGCCTGTAAACAGGTCTTGTGTCATAACACACAAGATGCAGCCTTTCATTGTTAGTTGACGAACTTTGATTTTTAATCTTATGGATTCACACTAAAAACATTACCACAATTTTCAAATTGCCATATGTGCCTGTGGCAGGTAGACCAACTTGCCCAGGTCATCGTAGCTTATTTCACGTTTCATCCCAATAACATCGTCCACTTCTTTCTTCGCTCTGAGAAATGAGAAAACTCCATAAGAAACCAAAGTTCACTTGTTCTAATGGAAACTGTTGCGTGCTATATCTTGAGTTCTTACCTTTCCAGTATATCAGGATGTCTTCCAAGTTCCATGATGCAAAAAGCCAGCTGATTGGCTGTTGTTTCTTGGCCTGAAATAGCACAAATGTTTTAAAATTGAATCAGAATACCACCTTAAATTGAACCAACTCACTTAAGCAGTTGTATTCTTAATATCAACACAAATCTTTTGATTGAAAAATTAAGTGAAAGCAGTTCCAACATAAACTATATATAAAAGACGCTGCTGTTTTTCCATTGCTTAGCTGCTTTGAAACTAGAGGTTACTACGTTACTGTCTGCCTGAAAGCAGGAGCGAGAACAGACCGTGGTCGGGGTGTGAGGTGTCCCTGATAAGGGTTTTTTGCAGCGTTGTTTGTTCAGGCCCTAAATAGATGGCAGGGTGACTCCACTTGTCCTCGTTCTCATGCTAGAGATATGTCAGCACACTCTCAGCGGTGCCTCTTTAGGAGGTGGTGAGAACATCTGGACTCAGATGTGACCTTTTCAGCCTTTCTTGATCAGTGAGGTAGTGTGCAGGGACAGACCGTACATCACATCAACTCCCAGGAAGTTCATGTGCTCCATGCTCTCTGCTGCGGTGTTGTTGATGTAGAGCAGTCTGAACGAGGGCCGTTTCTTGCTGTAGTCAGTCACCAGTTCCTTGGTTTTATCCACATTCAGGAGAAAGTTGTTGTTGCTGATCCACACTGTGAAAAGCTCCACCATCTGCCTGCACTAGCTGTCATCGCTGTCCTGGATCAGACCCACGGCTGTTGTATTCTCCACGTACTTAATGTGATTTATACCAAACTTTGTGCAACAATCGTGTCATCATGTCAAGGATATAGTCACTTAACCCTGGAGAACCCATGGGGTCAAATTTGACCCCATGGGTTCTCCAGGGTTAAGCAGGTGACGGAGGGTTTCTTTGGCACTGGGATGATGTGATTTGTAGCAGGATGGCACAGCATCTTGGAAGTACACAGACTTAAACTCACAAATTCTGTGGGATCTCAAAATTTATTTTCATTTTCATAACATGCAGCACTTTTAAGAAAATCTTAAATGCTATGCAGGCACAAAAGGTTCCTTGGCTCACTGCTTATTTAAAAAAAGTCACTACATCAAACTATGTGATGATTTTGTGCAAGATTAAATGCTAAGTGCAAATGTTATTATACCCAGCACTCCCCACAATGTTACCATATATATTATTGTAATGAAGACATAAGAATAATTACATTCATTTCATATGAATTTACACTATAGTTCATACATGATACAATTTTTTCTTTAAATTCAATTTTTTTAAATCACAAGTTTTAGACAGGAATAGAAATCAAATCAATCAGTTTTACCCTTTAAAACCAGAGGTGTCAAACATG